>NC_056746.1:1067611251-1067618751 GCF_019279795.1 Protopterus annectens
TAATTAGTGTGGAAATAATTTAACTAATCATAAAGGTTATGACTACTGGAGGTGGAATGGTGCATTCTTACATTCCCTCTATAAGGCACGTAAACAATGGGCCTAATAAGAACAAATGGGCTATGCATCCTAAATATGTACAGCAGCCTGGAAGGTGAGGAGAAAGGTAATTTGAATAAGCAGCTGTTAGAGGAGAACGTGCAGAAGTGGTTGTTACAGGAAAAGGGACTAGGTACCCCAAGGTGTCACATGTGAGGAAGGGGGCAAGGATGGAGCGAAGACAGATAACACTGCATGGAACATATATGGACATCACCAGAACAACGTCTTGCAGCATGGACAAAGCATCAGACCTAGATTCACTGGTAAAATATTCAAAATGGATGTGAATCATAGTACATTTGGAACTATACATGAATGCATATCATACAGCATTCAGAGCTACCTGAATGGCTAAACAAGGAAATGGGCTATTTAACAGAAGGCATTAAACCCATGAGAATATCTGATAACCAGCAGAAGGCAGTAGGCATGTGGGTAGTTGTTAGCTGATACTAGATGGCTATAACAGAAGAGGTCACTTGTAAACTATTAGAGTGGCAAGATATATGCTGCTAATTTCCCAACAAAGGTAATGCAGGGAGTGTTTCTGAGGATGGCAGATTTCAGCTCTCTTGTTATGTACTAGGTCACTTAACTAAGAGCACAGGTGACACAGCTGAAGTAATATTAGATAATTTGCTTAGAAATATATGATATTCACAACAACGATGATATTTTTCTAATTAATGAAGAGCCATTGACCTGAAGATGGGGATGGCAGCATGGTTGGAGTGGCCATCAGTTGCTGTTATCCTTGTTATACTTGGCAGGTGCTGATAGACCAGTACAAGAACTATAATCTAAAACTTCAGAAGAAACAGCACAGTCATTGTGGTAATAACTGTGAGAAAATTTTTTCTAGTATAAAAATCAGTGTAGATTTGGAGATGGAAAGCATTAACAAGCCAAGCAGTAGAACTAGGTATACAAATTGCTGGACTTAGTGCTTTGTACATACTTGGTACAGGATCGTATTTTGCAGTGACTTCTATGACTGACAGTATGCTTTGTCAGTGTATCCTTTGTATCATGTGACTACACCATGCAGCATTTGTATTGTGTTGTATTGATTTTATAGTCTACCACCAGGGCAGACCTTTTAATTGTCCCTATTTTGGAGGGACACTTCAATTTTCAGGGCTGATTTTCCCCTGCACATGGCCTATTTTTTTGGTATACTATAATTTTCTGACCTGATTTACCCCTTCACACAATTTTCTGAACATCCCCTCATCACACATGAGTTTAGAAACTGATGGGTACACATAAATCACACTGTATGCCCAACGTGCTAGTGGCAGCAGTAATGCAAAGAAAGAGGACATATATCTTATGGCTCTTGATTGAAATGTTGACATTCGAAATGCTCAGTGCTGACAAGCCAAAAAACAAAGACCAAAAACACAGGAGAAGAGTGAATTTTAAAAATTTCTCTTTTCCTTAAAACTTCTTTTTGCGGGGAGTGGGGCAAGCCCCCCCTGTACCTCCCACAATCCCTGAACTTATATATATCAACTCTGAGATCACCATACTTTGGAGAAATGGTAATATTCTGAGAAATGGCATTTCACACTTACGATATATAAGTCTGATCAGCCATTCAGTCTCCATATTTCTGGACTCACTTTAATGGGTCCTGACATTTCAAATGATTATCACATCTTACATATCTCTTTTTCAGAAGCAAAAAAAAAATGACTTTGTGTAGTATTCTCTCTTTGTGTAGAGACCATTTGGCATAATGATTAAGGTCTTTGCCTCCCATGTACCAGGTACAAGGTTCGATCCTGACCTTCGACCAATGCCTGCTTGGAGTTTGCATGTTCTCCCTGTGTCTCTGTGGGGTTTCTCCTACTTCTGAAAAACATGCTGAGTGTTTCCATCTCAAAATTACCAATGAATGGATCTGTGGGCAGCAGCACAGACTCTACATGGTGCCCTATAGGGGAAAGAGTTGTGCAGTATCCTCAAGATAGAAAAACATGGATCACAGACTGCATGCTGTGGCAGGGCTAGCCACTTGACGGTGTAAAATATGACTCTAGGTGATTTGGTCATGTTGACTAATGAAGAAATCCAAAAAAATTAGAACCAGTAAAACAAAACAGGACGAACCAATTCGACTGTAGAACACTGGTTTATTAATGCTGGTTAAAATGTGACACAACAGAAATGAGTACTAAGCGCTTTCACCCATAAAATATACTGGGCATCATCAGAGTACAAACACTATCACAGTGAATTCCATTTAAATAGAAGCAGCAATTAGTAAATTAATTGACCAAATCATGACTAATAAAAAACAATTATAATTAACTTGATTTAACAATCATTTGTACAAAACTCATTATAGTCCCTGAAAAACTGCTTTAAAAAGACTGCCTACATCCATGGTTATAATGCCAAGACTTATAAAACAAATATTAAAATATAAAATATCTTAAAAAATTGTATGTATAACAAGTACATATAATAAATAACTCTATGATTGTATAAAATAGTTAAAAACATTGGCATAAATATTAAAATAATAAAATAGTACATCCATTATTTGTTTAAAATGGGCCATTAGATGTTTGTAATTAAATAAATTGTGATTTGTGTCTAAGTATACTGGCTATAGAAATATAGTCATTGATACCTGGATGAATACTTGCATTAAGTCTTAGTTGCCATAGACATTCTTTAACTTCTAATAATGTCTTGTCATCACCTCCTTTGTTATTGTTATAGGGTATTTTATCTATCACAAAGAATAGGAACCTTTTAAAATTATCGCACCTTACACTATGTGTATAAAGGGCACTAGTATCTTTTTTCTTTTTTATGTCTCTAACATGTTCTCCTATTCGATCTTTAAGCTTTCTAATGGTTTTCCCTACGTAGTAGGCTGTGCATGATGAACAAGTAGCAAGGTAAACTACCATTTTTGTATTGCAGTTGCAATACCCCGGGCATCTGATAGTTTTTCCAAAATTACAGACTACTACATAGGGACTGTCGTTAATGTATTTGCATGTGTGGCATGTACCACATTTACCCATCTTAGACTTTAGATAGATATTCTTACTATGTGTTGCTTCAAAGTATTCTTTTAAATTCATGCCTCTGCTATAAGTAATTTTAGGCCATAAACCCAGAATATCAATACATTCGTCATTGTTCATAAATACACTAGCCCAACTCTCTCGTACAGCATTGACAATTTTGATAGATGTATCATTGAAGGGAATAACTAAAGTATCATTTCCAATTGTTGGTCTAGTCTCACAAGTAGCATTTGTAATCCCAAACTTTATAATAGGTTGATACATGTGCTGTCTTTTTATCTGTATCTCAGCACTTATTTTGTCAATCAATTCCTTTGGGTATCCTCTATCTAAAAACATACTGGACAATATTTTAATTTCATCACAAAAAAACGTATCTTCACTGATAATTCTTGAGAGCCTAACCATCTGTCCTTTGATTAAATTCTTCTTTTGATAATAAGGGTGACAACTATCGAAGTGCAGGAAAGAATTAGAATGTGTTTTTTTCTGAAAAATATTAGTTTCTAACCTATCATTGTTTTTATACAATAGTATATCTAAATACTCACAATAATTGTCAACTATTTTGCTAGTGAAACTTAAAAAACTAGATGTAGTGTTAAGAAATGATTCAAATTCTACAAATCTTTCTCTTGTCCCTTTCCAAAAAATCAAAATATCATCCAGGAACCTCAGATAAAGAACAACATCATCCCAATAACAAGAGGTAAACACCATTTGTGTCTCCCAAAAGGCTAAGACAAGATTGGTATAAATAGGGGCACATCTTGCCCCCATGGCTACCCCAGTTTTTTGTCTAAAATATTCACCATTTAGAAACATATAATTGTTTTCAAGTACTAATTCCATCAATTCCCTTAAAAATTTGCATTTGTCATTACTAAATGTAACAAATTTTAATAAGCTTGCCTCAAACATTTCTATACCCAACTTATGGGGTATTACAGTAAAAAGACTTACAATATCAATAGCGATCATAGAAATCTCACGGTTTATCCCAGCGAATTTGACTCTTATTTTATCCAGGCAATGCCAAGAATCTTTGACTATGTAATCCAATTTTGTTAATACTTCTTTACACTGACAATCAATAAAGGAAGCCATAGCCTCAGTTTTAGACCCTCTGGCAGAGACTATTGGTCTAAAGGGTGGATTATGAACACTTTTATGAATTTTCGGAATACCAAAGATGGATGGAGTCATGGAATGTTCCACATTTAAAAAGTTGTATTCATCCTTGGTAATGACCACATCCATCAGATATTCATACAAAATCCAGTCCAACTTAATGTACGCTCTATGCATTTCATATTTCAACACCTTTTCATAAGTGGTGTTATCACTTAACATTATCGTCATTTTGTTAAAATAATCATCCTTATTCATAACAACCACACCCCCACCTTTGTCGGGCTTCATAACCCCATATTTATCTGTTGTTGTTAGTTCTTTCAAGCAAAATTTTTCAGCTGTGGTTAAGTTGTAAGATATTGTTTTTTCATTCTTCACAATTCTACGTATCTGGGTATCACATAGCCTCTCAAACACTTGAATAATAGGGTTTTGGGGGGGTATAAATGTGTTATGTCTTTTTAAAGTAAAATAGTGGTTGTCATTCTGAGTGCCTTTGTTGTTCTTAAAAACATCCTTAAATTAAGTTTTCTAGTAAAAAGTTTTAAATTAATAAGAATTTTACCAATGTCTAATCTGAATTTAGGGACAAATTTAAAACCCTTTTTAAAAAGGTTTAAATAGCTTACATCAAACTTAAAATCTGTAAAATTGTACACACTAAAACCTCCATCAACCAAAATAGGACACTCACATCCATTTAAATTGTTACATGTCTCATTTAAACCATCGTCAGAAAAGGATTGTCCTTCAAAACATTGTAAAAAATAGTTACTCCGAATGTCATTGTCTAAACCAGGACTAATAATACCCCCTATTGGGCAATCTAGTGTAACATTAAATTCAGCCTGTGTATGTACAATTTCATCCTCAACTATCGATACCATGAGTTGGTCCTGTGGTTTCTGTTCTGGTATTGGTGGTTCTGCTGTTGACCACCATACCGGTCTCGTAACCGCTCTGACCTCCTCAGAATCGGTTCTTCTAAAAAAGCTCCCTCCCCATTTTCATACACAGCCTCATTTGATGCAACAATTGTGTAGTGCATTAGAATTAGTGTGATGTGTGTTAAATACATCTCTAACAACTGTATCCACCCCATCAGGTTTGGACAAACGTTTCATATTTTTAAAATCCTTAAAATGTGAATATGCTCTCTTATTCCTATAATCAGTTGTGTCCCTAATAAGTTTGTGATTTTTAGCTTCCAGCCCTTTTAAAATAAACTTGTCATTGTCCTTTATAATCTTATCAAAACGGTTTCTATTAAAATCAAATAATAAGTCTTGTCGAATACTTTTATCAAGTTTAGTTAAATGCTCATTCAAAATAGACAGTTTGTTATTGTTATTGCATATAATAAGTTTCATTAACTCAATACCTGTTCGGTTGACTAATGACCCCAAAATGGGCATGGGTAGTTACTAGTGATAAGTGGGTTGAGGACCTGGCCTATGCCAGGGACCCTTGCTAACGGTGGGAGGGGTATATGTGCCAATAAGTTATTGGCTAGTTGCCCAGCCTGGGTTACCTGAGATAACTCTGGTGAAAGCTGGACATAAAACCAACCAATCTGCCAAGCATAACTGAGAATTGCAGGTCATTGACAGGATGCTGCTTTAAAGTGGATGATATGGAGGAGACTGGACATCCTATGTATCTGAGAGATGAGATGGCAGTGCAGCAAAGCCACTTGGCTTGAAATCTAGACTCTACAGGCTAGAAATGGTGTATGAATTGTGAGAGAGAGGCTTCAGAAGGCATGACAATCAAACTTAGATAGGGTATTCATAATCTCAGCCTATGCCCCACAGCAGGGTTGTGATAGTGAGGAAGAGAGTGAATTCACAACATGAATTGGCATTGATAATGTTGAATTCACATATAGGGACAGACAGAATATGATATGAGGACTGCCTGGGTTCATATGAGTGGGGCAACAGTAATAAAGAAGGATAAGCCATTCTGGAGTTCTGCCTGGCTAAAGGCTTGATAGTAGCCAACACATAGTTCAGAAAGAGAGACAGTCACAAGATCACATACAAGAGTAGTCAACATGCAACTCAGGTAGAAGTAAGGAAAAGGCACTGGGGTAGAATTCATGATTGCACCAGTATCAGTCTGCCCACAGCATAAACCACTAGTTGCCACAATCAGCTGCAAGGAGTGGTCAGTGAAGGTTCTAAGGTAAACAGAGACCAGGCTGAAGACCTGGAAGTTGACTTGAGAGAAAGTACAACAGTTCAAGGAATTACTCAGGCAGAGGTGGAAATAGGTGGAGTTGAACAAGAATGGCAGTGCCCAAGACAGCATGTGCTAGGATTACAGATATGTGGCTGAGTCAGGTATGGAAATAAGGTATATAGGAAAGCTGGTAGTGGAATGCAGAAGTACAGGAAGTCATCAAAAGAAAGAAGGAGTGCAGGAAGAAGAGGGAGATAGAAAAGACTGACTAGGCTAGGAAGGACTACTGGACTGTTGGCTAACAAAGAAGCTAAGAAGGAAGTTGCAATAACAAAGAATAGGGCATCAGAGGCACTTTACCAGCTTCTGGAAAGTAACTCAGTAAGTGGCAGAAAGAAACCTATATCAGGTTTCAAGGCAAAGACAGAAAGATAAAGAAGATATTCAGACACCCTTCATAATGGATGCCAGCAACAGCTGCTCACCAGTCCACAGGACATCAAAGGCAGATGGAAAGAGTATTTCCAGCAGCTTCTGAATGACGAAAACCTCACAGAAACTATACTGAGAAGAAGAGGAGCCCACCCTAGAAGAAGTAAGAATAGCACTAAGGAAGATGAAGCCAGGGAAAGCAGCAGGATCAGATGAGGTCACAGCAGATATGATAAAGATGCTGGGTGAGATAGGGAAGAAATGGCTCCTGAGGGCACTAATAGCAGTGCGGAGAGAAAGGTGTATCCCAGGTGACTGGAGAATAAGCAATACTCATGCCACGAACAAAGGGGACATTGTGGGCAGTACAGAGGCCTCAAACTCCTATAATATTGCATGAAAGTTTTGGAGAAGTATAGCTGATAAACGGATATGTAGAGTAGTAGAATGTAAGGATGAGCAGTTCAGATTCAGATCATGATGCAGCATAATTGACCCGATGTTTGCAGTGAGACAGATATTTGAGCATAAGCTAGAGATGAGGAGAGAATCCAAATGGGCATTCTTAAAGCATATGACAAGGTCCCAAGAAAGCTGA
>NC_056746.1:1067623751-1067666251 GCF_019279795.1 Protopterus annectens
GAATATGACATTATGTAGATAGTTTTGGTAGGATCACTGACTGATTTTCAACAGCAGTCCTTGTGATTCATGAATTTTGACACAACAGGTGTAGTGGATGGGACACATTCAAAAGTCCAATCTGCAAAAACACTGTACACCAAAACATTGAATACAATAGGTCAAAACACACAAGGTCGACTCCATTTTCTACCATCTTTTATAGTCCTGAAAATGCCAGTAATGTGTTGCATGAAATCATTGTACAGTGTGACTGGATGTTTACCATTTCCTACTGTAGTAAGATATCAGAGTTGGTGTGTGTATATATATATATATATGTGTGTGTGTGTGTGTGTGTGTGTGTGTGTGTGTGTGTGTGTGTGTGTGTGTGTGTGTGTGTGTGTGTGTGTTAAAGATAATTTGAATTTTGGAATCAGCTTACACAGTCTATAGCATAGGGGCTTGAACAGGATGACTGGATTAGTAGATAACACTTTCAATACTGTGATTATGCTTTAAAATTGAAAAAAAAACAGCAAACTTGTTAATCATCTTTCTGACAGCTGAAAGGTGGTTAACAAGTTTTTGATAAGCACTCCTGTGCACTGTTAAGCTCAGATCTCATGTTAAGGGTTAACAGCATAGAAAACTGGCAAAAGATAAACCAGCTTTGAAAGTTGTTTGATACTTCCCTCAACCGCACTTTCCGACAAAAGGTATGGCAGAATAACATGTTTAACATGTATTAAAGCCGTTGGGACATTTTGCTTCCACTTGCTGTCTGTTTGACAGTGCTATCTTTTCTAGCATCTTTCAAAGGCTTTGAATGTTGGTGAAACACTTTATGCTCTTACACATTTTTCTGTAACTGGTATTATATGAAGCAGAAAAACATTCATCTGCTACAAAGAATTATGATCACCTCTCATCCATCATAGTCCTAACTATATGCTGTTAATGTGGATGCCAAGATTTAGGGTCTATATTAGAACATTGAATATTTAACAGTTCGAATCACTAAAGGTCGACCTTTAGTGATCAAACTGTTAAAACATTGAATGTTCAGAAAAAAAATAAAAACAACAACAACAAAAAACTAAATGGTGTAGGCAGGGGGGCAAGCCCCCCTGCACCTCCCACACCCCCTGCTACTTAAATATACCAACTCCAAGACCGCACTACATTGAAGTAAATGGAAATCTCCCGTTACAGAGATTTCCGTTTACTTGTTTGATGTTCTGCAATTTCACTATTCTCGTGTTGACAATGTCAGATTCGACATTGTCAGCTTTCGAGAATTTAATATAGACCCCAAGATTTAGCTCTTGAAGTTCACTCTTGAGATAAATTTCTTGGCATACATACCTTGAACACATGAGATGGTCATTATTAGAGATTAAATTACAGGTTCATAGATAGTTACTAGGCTATTTATCTGTCTGAATCTTAAGACTTTAGTCCTTGTACAAATAAACCAGAAATGAGCAAAGGAAGGATATGCTGGGATATTTACACGTTGTCCCTATCCATGAAGAACAAGAGTGTTAAACCAATGGTTAATTTGTGGTTACCTATCCATTCATCCAAATCATGCTTGAATAGGGTATGATGAGTACTTTTCTTTATGTGGAGTGGAAGACAGTTCCAAAGAAGCAGAATTTTCTGTGATACATACCTATCCCTCCAAAATGTTCTGTTTATGTTGCAGAGGAAATTGAGATCAATTGAGTGGTTGTTTATGCCACCATTGGACTTATGAATGTGTGATACATCTGACAGAAGAAGGTTTGTTGAGGCTCTATACATGAAGCAGGGGATGTCTGTTAGTAATCTGTATAATACTATGAAGAGGGACAAGACTTTGATATGGTCCTCATAATATTGTATGATTTAGGCCTCTTATTGAGGACGTATTGTGATTATTTCAGTTGAAACAATTGTTTACACAAGCACATATCAAAGTGGGCATTATACGCAGTGCCTGGCTTAATGAGTAACAAGTACAGCAGGATGATTACAGCCTTGGACTATTATCTATACCTTTAGATATAAGCTGTGCAATGAAATAGGACTTCCTTAAAACAGTGGATATCTGGTGATTAAAAGGCATTTCATTTGTCAACATATGTTCCTAAATCCCTTCCTACCTGTGGGATCAATTTTCAGGGCGTATTGTTAATGTAACAGTTATAAGGGGAGATTTATTGGCATTTTATATTAGTTCATGGTTTTGATACCAGTGATTTGTTTGGGACAGACACTCTTAGAATAGGGTGATTGCATCTTTTGGGGAGTTCATAATGGCACTAAGTCTGTAGTAATCACAAACCTTTAACATTATCTTTGATCTCCAAGAAGTAAATGCAAAGAAAAGTGGCCCAAAGACAGAACCATAGGGTACACTACAAGTGGCAAGTCTTTTGGAGGAAGTATTTCCTGTGTTCTTTTTGTGAGCCAGTTTGTCATTCAATGAGTTACAGTGGGATTTATATTTAACATGAAAAGTTTATCAATGATACTTCAGTGTGGGATGATGTCAAATGCCTTTGTGAGGTCTAGATATGATGTGTGCACTGATTTGCCCTCATCCTTTGCTACAGGGACTTTTTAAAATAAGTCAACCCAGTTAGGTAGGTAGGCTCTGCCCTTGACAAATCTGAGCTGGCTTGGATTGTGAGTTTGTAGGTTACCGATATCCTTATTTATTAATTGCATAATGATCGCTGCCATAGTGTTACAGACAGACTGGTCAGGCTATTGATTCTATAGTTACCTGAATTCATTGAAACCCCCTCCTTTGCATAATGCAGTGACTGTTTCTGTCTATCATTCATCCAGAATGAAGCCTGTTTTGAGGCTGATATTGAATAGCTAATGGAGGGGTTCTGACAAGTCATGTTTCAGGCTGACCAGTAGGCAGGCTGGTATGTTGCTTGCCTCCTTAGAAGCAGTGCTCTTGGCCATAGATAGTGTCTTGATGAATTGTTCTTGGGAGATTTTGGGGGGGTGTAAATGTATGCGGGTATGTGATCTGAGATTATAATCCTTTATATTAGATCAGACAGGAAGGATATCATCATCCCTGTCATTAAAGATATTTTAAGATCTAAATTGAAATATGGTTTCTAAACTTGGTCACCAAGTATCAAACGAGATATTAGATTACTGGAAAGCATTCAACGAAGAATATGTAAGAGAATGCAAGGTTTATGTAATTCACTTTAAGGGAAGATTAATTCTTTTTTTTTAAACACCTTTATTGAATTATCACTTGCGACATCTGCAAATTTACATTTGACCTTCTAAGCCAGCAAAAATGAGTTTCTGTTTGAATGCCTATAACTGAGACCACCATTGATAATAATGAATAAATTAGTTAACATGTAATTTTAAATGAAGTAAAATCACCAAAGATGGTTTAGTGAAAAAGTTTTTAAAAAGTGGGACATTTTGCCATAATATATTAAATGATGTAGTTCCCTTAATGTATTTAAAATAAAACTGGATGGATTTTTGGTGACAGATTTGTATATTAAATGGCAGGGTATTGGACAATTCTTCACTTGCCATAAATGATGATGATGATGATGAAATAATAAGCACATATTTAAATAAACAATTGCATGTCTAACAGCAGCAGTAGAATGAAAGGAAGAAGCTTCTGAAGTTAATAGCAAAGGCTGCCAGAGAAAAATGAATTTTAGAAAATGCAAACAGACTCAAGGAACACAGATATGGAAGCATAGTAAGTAAATGCCAACATGGATAAAGTCTTTATAGAGAATGATAGGGAAAGAGCTGTTACAGATATGGCAATGGCAGATAAGAAAAAAGAATAGTGTCAGAAAATAGAATAACCATGAATATGTATGAAATTATCTGCTCTGTCTTTAGTGCAGAGAATAAAGGTCTACTAACCTAGAGGCTAGAGACATTTTTTTAAACTTCATTTATTCAGCCATTTTCCAAAATGCATTTATTCCACTTTATGATCTTGGTCAGTCAGAGCCTTTTCCAATAAGTAATACATGTAATGCTTTATCTAATCCTGGAGAGGACATCAATTCAGCAAAGAAGACATGGACAGTTATGTACACCATATAAACATACAAACACACATTAGCATAGACACACACACACACACACACACACACACACACACACACACACACACACACACACACACACACGCGCACACACACACACACACACACACACACACACACACACACACACACACACACACACACACACACACACACACACACACACACGCACACACACACATGCAGACACACACACACACACACACACACACACACACACACACACACACACACACACACACACACACACACACACACACACACACACGTACACTGCAGATAGTTTCATCTCAGAAAGTTGACCTACATGCATTTATTTAGGATGTAGAAGGAAATTAAATTGCCTTGAAAAATATGCATGGACAAAAACAGGCTAGGCAGACTCCATGCAGCAGGCATCCTAGTTAGAAACTATACTGCAGAAACAAACTCTGTAAGGCAGCAACAGTAAGCAGGTTTTAGACTTCCAGTGCTTTTCACACCTTTCAAACAAATGTTCACATCAAGAGTTCAGGCATTCATGCCACACTGGTGACAGCTGTTTCCTTTACTTACTTGTCAGGATGAATCCTATTAGGAGCCCTGACTGACCAAGTAAGCAAGCCCTGCCCTGATATACTTTCTTCAGGAGAGGGACTTTCTCATTCCTGGATGAAGCCCTTTATTTATGCTTTGAAAATTAATCTGTAAAATGCCATGAAGTCTGTAAGAAGTCATGGAGGGTTTTTGACAAAAGCAGGATGTCAGCAAGACTTGAGATCAGTCTGTGAAGGGCCCCTCCCATTTCCTTTACTTGTTCCCTCACATGTAATCATTTATGCTGCAGTGACAGTGCAACCCTTTTAGTCTCCATTAGGGACAACTCTGTGCCACTGATAAACCCATTCCTCCTTCTGGGAAGGCAAAGTGCTAATGGGTGCTTTAGTGGCTATCTCCTAGCAAATTTTCCAGTGGTGATGTCTCTCTTTCCCCTATGTCACTGTCACTGATATATTCAGCAGAAGTCCAACCACTGCACATGTAGACCCTTACAGATTGTTAATATATGATGCTAAAATGCTTGCACAATTCCTTTATAACAAAAGGCCTACAGACATGAAAAAATACAAAACAGTAGGATAATAAAGTTCACATCCTGGGATTCACCAGAGGTCTGTTACATACTGGTGAGCCTGTTCTGTGATATACTGCAAGGTGGCATGGTCCAGAGAAACTGTAATCTGATGTAATTTGATGTACTTTAGTAATTCTACACAAGGAAACAAACAGGTGAGCACTTGACTGGTATAGGTCTTACAGTATTACTTTTGTTAACAGTCAAATCCATAAAGGCACCCCTAAACAGAACATTGTATCCCACTAAAGGTCCAGAGCATTGAGTGTTTCCAGACAATATGGTATTGTAAAGATAGTTCTTTTCACTATAATTTGATGCAATGATTGTTGCCTGATTGGCCATAGAATAAGACAATATTCAAGTGTCTGTTGCTTGTGGGGAATCTACTCTACATGATGGTATACAAAAGTGGGGGGGGGTCACTGACTAGCTCACACTCTGTTCAACATTATGGCCAATTGTTTATGGCAAACATACAAGTAGCAAGTCTAAACTACAGCACTCACTTGTGAGTCCCCAGTCAGCAGGTGACTAGAGAGGTGTGCAGAGAATAGGGTGAACCACATTCTTGGTAGAGTGTCTCTAGGGGTTGGATGGCAAAATATTTGAATATGTTGCTGGGTGTTAAGAAGGGAGAGTGCACTTTGGCTGACCATGAAGTGGAGAGGAATGTGACTGTACCACTCAGAGGTTCTCCTTTTTGAAAGGAAGAGGCCTTTTCAAATATGTGTGTGTGTGTGTGTGTGTGTGTGTGTGTGTGTGTGTGTGTGTGTGTGTGTGTGTGTGTGTTACTAGAAAAAGATGTACTATTTTTCTCCTGCCATCCAGCACATAGTCTTTCAGTGATACCATGTATCATGTTTCTGCTTATTTGCTAGGTCAATGACTAGTTTTGGCACCCATACAGCATTTGTATAAATAACTCATTCAGGTCTCAGTCAGTCGTATGATAATTGGTTTGTAGGTTAGGGATCAAGCTCAAGACCTAATGGCCATTGAGGATCTCAGTGTCCTGGATTCAGTGTTGGAATTTAATGGCACCTATGCAGTTATGCAGTTCATTCTTGAAGGTAAGGATTGAAGACTGTGCTTAACTGGTAGCAGCAGTTTATTCCATGGGTGAAAGTCTTTGTGATAAGAAATTGACATGTTCACTGTACGGCTGATATTAATTGTTATTAAAGATAAGTGTTATCTTCTGTTCAAGTTATTAGGAGAGTAGTGTATCTGAAGAAAAGCGTTTCAAACAAGAAGGGGTCCTTTCATGGTCTATATGTCAAGGTAGGTCTCCTCCAAAAAAAGATGATAAAATATAGAGAAGAGAGTTTCTTTAGTCTTCAGTTATAAGACAGATCTTGATGCCCTTTGATTCTCTGTGGGAGGAATCTGTGTACTTTTTGTTTTGCATTGTTGATTATGTATGTAGTCAATGAGTCTGCATTATTGATGTGTATGTCAGTTGTGTGGCTGATGTTGAATGATATGCAAATAGATATGTGCGTATGTATGTATGTGGGTGTGTGTGCGCATGTGTGCGTGTGTGTGTGTGTGTGTGTGTGTGTGTGTGTGTGTGTGTATCTATATCTATAGCTATACACACACACATACTCACACACACACACACACGCACACACACACACACACACACACACACACACACACACACACACACACACACACACACACACACACACACACACACACACACACACACACACACACACATTTTCCAAATCGGACATTGCACAACAATGGTCCTATCATCATTGTTCAATGATTTTGCACTGAAATACTATCTGTACACCACTACAGCATTCAACAAAATAGGAACTGTTCAAAAGAAATTACAGATGCCATTTCAAACAAAGGAAAATATAGCAAATGTAATGGACATATCTATCTACCTATCTGTTGATCTAGCTATCTAATTATAAGAACAAAAATTAAAGAAACTGATTTTTTATATAAGTAATAATGACCTTAAACAAGTTTCTGTTTTAATGTGCATTTGTTAAAGCTTTTGTAAACAGGGGGTTAGGGACAGTGGACACCCTTGGACTCTACATGCAAATTAGGTGAATTTGCTTCCACCAAGCATACACTCACTTCTTCCCACAAATTAGATGGATTTTTTTCCATCAACCATACACACACACACACACACATATGTGCACGCACACACACACACACACACACACACACACACACACACACACACACACACACACACACACACACACACACACACACACACACACACACACACACACACACACACACACACATTTTTCTCTTGATCCACTTCTTAACTGCCTTCCTTTAACTTCCCAGGTAGGCATTTGCTCACACATGTACACACATGCACATTCACTAATTCTCTACCTCTACACCTCTGCTGAGCATTGCTGAACTAACCTGCAATGCAGCTTCACCACTTTAATTCAGTGGGTGACTGTAGCCTTTCAGTTGAGTTAAATTTCTTGGTAAGCCATGGTAATAAAAGCAGTAGCTGCAGGCATTTCCATTTATAAATAATTTGGAATTTCTTATGGGTCTTATTCTTTATGCAATTGCTTTTATTGAGCTAATCAAGAGCTTACTATTCCCAACACAGGCTGCTACATTCCCTTCTTATGCCATATCCCTATCTATCAATCAGTGACCACTAGAAGCCTACAGACAACCACAGCAGTTGTTTAATGCCATTTTATTCATTTATGCATTTATTTGTTTGTTTATTTGTATTTTGGCGCTGGGTCTGCTTATTTCACTGCCATGTAGTTTTCTTTGATACTTTTCATTTCCTCTCATTCTATGTACAGCAAGTAACAACGGCAGTTGAGTGGATCAGCTGACCGTGGACACCTGGCAATTTGTTCTCATATTTCAAGAAAGGGAAATGATGCTGCAGAAGTGAAACTACATCACCGAAGGGGTGTGCATCATTTTATTTGTATAACCCATTGTACTATGTGCTTCTCTCTATGCTTCCACAGTTAGTGGGGATGCCGTTAACTTTCCTGAATATTGGTTTAGGTCAGGGGATTGACACAAAGAACCTCAGCCCCCTTCTAGAAAAAAAGACTGCTTCCTTTCCATGCAGTCCCCCCAAACTTAATTGACCATTCAACATTTTCGTTATTATGTCATCATGGGTGATTACCAATACAGACAGACACCCTTACCTCAACCAGAAGGCTGGTGGAAACCAATACAGTTATAATATTACACAGAATATTTTAAAAGATATAACCTTCAAGGTCACTTTGCTGACCTATGAAACCATATATGATTTAGGACCCTACTAACTTAAGGAGCTGCTAATAGCTATGTATTCCCACCAGTTCCTTTGATCATCTTGACAGGAATTTCTAGATAATGCTAAGGCCTAGCTAGAAACTGTGACAAATGTTGCCTACAGTCTATGTAATTTCCTACCTCAGTGGATGAAGAAATGCTGAACCATGAAAAGGGATTCAAGATTATCTGGAAACCCCCCCCATCACCACTCATTTAATCTGCAGTAACCAGGATGCTATGTTATTTTTAGCTTTGATTGTGAGTTATTGAATAACATAAGCAATTTATATTGTTGTTTCTTATTTTTTATACCTGTAGAATACTCCTTTGGGTAATATCATTATAGGAAAGAAAGATGGCTGTTATTTTAAAAAGGTAGACTATTTTAAAACATATAAGGATTTGGTCTTCATTTAACTTCTAGACATTTTAAGAAGTTAGAGTACACTTTGAACCTTGAAAAGATTTTTATAATTTATTGCGTCCACCTCTATAAAATTAACTCTGTCATGTTTATGTGACAGAATGCTACTATTTACACAAATCCCCAAAGCTCAGAAACAAGGAACAAATATTTATTAAAAGCAAGGCATTCGGTGTACAAATCCACTTCTGTTACCTTCCTCTTTTAACAATAGGCTTCTGTAAGCCTTGCACATATTATTACAATAAAGCTGGCATTGTTTAGCTATGTGTCCTAATAGCTGACTTTGATGTTGGACTGATAAAAGAGGTTTTCATGTCTAGGGCAGCTAGGGAGAGAACCAGCTATGCCTCTGGGTTTTCTAAAGTTTCCAAGACAAACACAGAGCTATTTTTTCCTACAGCATAATTAGGCTAGTTTGACAGTGTTGCCCAAATATTCATCAAATATACAGCAGCACTGTCGAGCACAACCTACCAGCTACAGCAGATTTTTTACTCTCATTTGGAACATAGAATTACGCTGTCAAAGTGCAACTATGGTATACGCTAGCATTTTATTAAGATAGCTTAATGCAGTGTCTATGTGATATATTGTATCCACTATCCCATCAACACTCAGCAAATGTGACATGAATTTCAGTTTTGCACTAATGCTAATTAGTACTATGTCAGGTTCTTTTACTTTAAGGTAAAATCCGTAAATGTGACAGTGGGCTGAGTTACTGAAAGAAGACAATAGGTTCCATTCAGAAATGAATTTCTTCCAGGTTGTTCCAGTGGCAAAACCCCTGTGAAGGGGCCCTAATGACATACTTGGAATAGCATGTTAGAGAGCTTGCCTTTCACGCTGCTGAGGAAGGGGCAGTAAGACAGAAACAGTGTAGCATCTTTTAATTTAGATACAGATCAGAATTTTCAAAAAACATCACTCATTTGAAATATGATAGATACTTTTGAAATATATATGAAATGTTTTATTAGTGGGACACTAGATTTCGATGGCAGATTGTCAGAAATGGCTTTCTTGTGCACAGTATTAACTGTACTGCTCAGTTTACTAGGTGACAAACTTTTGAAATGTACAGTAAAACAATCAATATCAATTAAACCTTTGTGGAGCAGTAAACTACACATAAGCAACTTGTCGATCAAACAATGAATGACACCTAAATATTGCAACACAAAACATTGTTCTACAAAGGATTAAAAAAGAATCTCACAAAATGTTTTTTGCAGGGGCAAGTTCCCCTCTACTTCCATATCAACTGCTATTTATATATATCAACTCTGAGATCACACTCTAGTGGGGAAAGGGTATATACTTTTCTACGATCCCCATCGGCACTGTCACCCTGTCAATTAATGCACTAGTCAACAAAAGGTTTAATTTATATATATATATATATATATATATATATATATATATATACATATACTTTGTGGAAGATTGCTGAACAGTAGAGAGTGGGGAATTACGCTTACCCCACTGTTGTGCGATCTCAGAGTTTGTATATATATTATTAGCAGGGGGTATAGGAGACCAGCACTCCCACCCCAAAAACATAAGTTGCCTTTCTTTTTGCTTGCTTTTTTACTGTTTTGACTTAAAATCTTTTGTGATCAATATTTTTACTTTTGGTGTTCCAGTACTTAAAGTACTTCCATATATATTTTATATATTGAGCAACACAAATTAATCTAATGTGAATGAGTGGCATAAAAACATCAACAGAAAATATTCTAACTCCAGGGTCGCACTGCAGTGGGGAAGGGGGCATATCCCATTTTCTTGCCAATGATGCTTGTCGGTCAAATGAACTGTTGGGCAAATGAAGCGTCGGTCAAATGAACTTTTATATATATATAGATTCAATTTATATCCTCGAAATACTGAAATGTCGAAATTCAGTATGTCGAGGCTATAAGGTCGAACCCTAACAAGAACGAAAACTCAGAAGCATGAAATTCAAAATCTCGCATACCGGAGACTTTGAATTAGTGCTTCTGCTGTCCACAAACACACATCTTCCTCCCCTGCAGCCCCCACATCCCTCCTAGTTAAATATTCTAACTCCGCGGTCACACTACATGCAAAAACACACAAAACACCACCACACAAGCTACATTCTCCTTGCACACACACATCACAGCAACAAAACACACTAACACATACCACAGCCCCTACCCAAAACCCTTAACCCATCAACACTTACCTGAATCCATAACCACAGCAAAACACCAGAAGTGCTAATTCAAAACCTCCAATATGTAAGGTTTTGAATTTTGCGCTTCTGAGGTTTCGCTCTTTTCAGGATTCCACTTTATGGGCTCAAAATACTGAATTTTGATATTTCAGTATTCCGAGCTTCTAAAGTGAATATATATATATATATATATATATATATATATATATATATATATGTATATATATATATATATATATATATATATATATATATATACACACACACACACACACACACACACACACACACACACACACACACAACCAGCATCACTGCATGCCACAGACAGATTTCATTGTTTTGTATCAATGTTCAGACAACCCTCTGAACTAATCCATAATAAAACAGATGTGTATGTGAATATGCAACATAATTCTTTTTATATAAGGAACATGCATGTCAACAAGAATGAATGCCTCAACATTGATGCATTATAAATGCATTGCACATCACAAATGTCATTCAAAAAGAATGGAGAAATGATTAAATCAACAAGAAAAGGAGAGTAGTATTGTTGGAAATCAATCCATCCTTAAGTTATGGTGAGTACCTTCACATGGTGAATCCTGTTTTCACAAAATCTAACCAAAATGACACTGTTATATAGACTGCATCTTATATAGCATATATCACAGAGAGAGAGGTAGGGTAAGAAACAAAAAGACAGCTGAGTGCACAGGTTCCAGGATAAAAAAGTGCCCAATTCTGGTGTACTCACTGCTGCCAGGGTCAGAAAAAAATGACAGTGTATAATACTCAAGACACAGAAACATTCCTACAACAGGGTTAGGCCAGGCTCAGGGGGAGGATGCCCCCCCCCACCACCATTGTAGAAGGAAGTAGTAGTCCACAAAAAGCACAAAATCTGACTGGCCAAAAAAGAGCCATAAAGATGACAGAGTGGACTTTGGAGCTTAAGGAAGAATTCATGGAATGATTCTATTATGCAAGAATCCCTGAATTTCCAGTGAGAAATTAGAGGAAAGAAAAAATGTTTGCACAACTGTCAAAAACTTCAAATAAAAATTGATGTTCATTAATACTACAGATCCATGAAAAACATTACACAGATGAAGAAATTTTGATTTGCCTGGAAAAAGAAACAACAGGGGAAGTAAGAACATATAAAGAAGAAAACTAAGAGATTTTTTGAAAGGTATAAAAAAAGAAACAGGGACATGGGAAAGAGAAAGGGATCTGCTATAGTACAATATTTATGCAAAGCAGAAAGGCAAACTAATCAATACAAAAAAGCAGCTCCAAAGATATTCAAAGAGAAATGCAGACAAAGGCACTTGGATATGGAAAATTTAACAATGCAAAAAAAAAAAAAAAAATGAAAACAAACAGAGAATATAGTAAAGAGGATTAGTAAGGCAGAAGCTAAACAATTAGAAACTGAAGTCATGGACTATCTGTGAAGTGAAGGATTTAGTGTAGAAATGCAAGGATAGGCAGTGTCACAGCATGATGGAACAATGAGTCCACAGAGTAAGGAGAAGCAAATGGAGCAGGAGGTATGTAAAGAAAAAGTGTGCACACGGGACAGAAAAACAGATCTTATATAGTGCAATATTTATGCAAAAGAGAATTCAAATCTAATCAATATAAAAAAACAGCACCAAAGATATTTGAAGAGAAATACAGGCAAAGGCACCTGACATGGAAATTTCACAATACAAAAAATACGAAAACAAAGATGGAAGGAAGAAATGAGGATTAGTAAGGAATAAATCGAAACTAAAGTTATGGATTATCTGTGAAGTGAGATATTTAATGTAGAGTATAACAGAACAATGAGTCCTCAGATTAAGGAGAAACAGATGGAGAGGGAGGCATCTATAGACTTGCCACATGGTGATGCTCTGGAATCTTCTGCAGGAGACCAGTACAAAAATTTAATTGAAGTTGCACAGCAAGGGAAGGAGCAGGAAACAGTGGCAACTTTGTCACAGACTGGCATGAAGGAACAGCAGATGAAGCAGGGTGTATCCGAAAAGGACATACCACAGGAAGATGGGTTGGAACTTTCTATAGAATACCAACAGGAAATAGAGAGCAAGAAGGTATTCTCAGCATAGAAGAAAAGGATCTAAGGAAAGAGTTGCTTGATTTAATAGAGATGGGTAGACATATTAAGATCAACGAAAGAAAGATTACAGAAAGTAAACAAGACACAAAATGTAAGAAGTTTGGTAAAACAGTTGAACACGGTAATGAGGACTATTAAGATGAATTTTCATGATATTGCACAAATAAATAGGATATGTTATTGTGCAGCTAAATTAATGACAAATAAAGTCTTACAACAAAATATAGATAAATTCATCCATCATCCACAACTCCTTTTAGCTATTTTTGCACATGTGTTCGGGGTGTCATTTCAACAGTAACAATTATCTACAGCCAAGGTTTACACCACTGGGTGGCTAGCAGTGCAGCAGTATTTTTTCCACATCGTACACTTGCATGCATGCTCACCCCTATGGCCTGTTTAGTGTCCAATCCACCTATTGTGTCTTTGGAATGTGGGAGGAAACCAGAACACCTGAAGGAAACCCATACAACCACACGGAGGACATGCATACTCCACACAGAAGGTACACAAGGCAATAATTGAATGGGGGAACCTCTTGTTGTAAGGTAACAACACTAACTGTCATGCCATATAAGTGATATATAGTGTGACAAGACTGTTGCATTAGGGATTGTGCAAACACTACAATACTGAAGTAGTTCAGAAGTATTGGAAACTTGAGCCACAAACCAATGTAGAGAATGATGAAATTTAATGGAAGAATATTGATTCAACAACATTAGTAAGGAAATTATTTACAACATATTTTCAGGACAAGCAATTGCTTTAGATTGTAAGAAAGCTTTCCAGGGAGTGGAACATATTAGACATTGTTTGTGTTGCTAAAGAAATTACTGTTACTTCATGTCAGGTTTTACCACCATTGATGTGCAGTGATCATGATGTAATAAAGTTTGTAGATAATTCTGCCAAACTGAAATCTAAACAAGTGCACATATAATTAATAGCAGATGTATGGAAGCAAAACAGTCACTTTGTAAAACTAATTGGAGTGATGTGCTCAGTGGAAAAAATGCAGAAGGAATGTGGCCAGTTTTCAAAGACAAATTGTTTGAATGCAAAATATCAAAAGACTATTTAACATCAGAATTTAGGCATACAACATCAGGAGGATATATTTTCATAAAAACATGATACTTGATTAAGATGAGAGAAAACATGTAAGAAATTGGAAATGAGGTCAAATTAACAAGCTGGACAGACAAATCAAGCATAGTGTGAGACAAAATTAAAAAATGTGATGAAAATTTATATAAATTTATCGAGCATAATAGGAAACCATTTATAGATGCATAAAATATGGTAGGAGTAAAGACATACAAACTGATAAACTGTGTGTAGCTACTAAAATGTATTCTCCAACACAACAGATAATAGATATATTCATAAAATCTTATTCAGAGCAGTTTAGCCTTACAAAGGGAGCAATAAGTTGTCCTAGTAGCATCCAGGTCCTCAGATATCAAAATCAAATTAGACTATATTGATAAAGCACTACTCAAACTGGACCCAAACAAAGCACAGGGAAGAGATGAAATTACTAATAATGAACTGAGAACACTTTGGCATGAACTTACAGTATCGTTATATCTGTTATTCACTCAGTCATATAAATATAAGGAATTCTTCAAGATTGGAGACATGTACTTTTTAAACCTATCTTTAAAGGAAAAGGAAGTTGGACAAATCCAGAATAATACAGACCCATACGTTTAATTTCTTGTTATGGAAATAATATAGAATATTATATTGGATAAATTATTTCCAGACTTGGAATGGTTGAGACTTGAAACCATATATCAGCATAAATATGTTGTAGGGGGCACCCAGACTTATATATACCATTTCAGAGAACACCATACATCAGAGAAAAGAGAATATTCCAAGAAATGTTAATCTTGGATTTAATATATATAAGTCTGTTTTTTCAGCCATTCAGTCCCCATAACTATAGGACTCACTAAAATGGGTCTCAATATTTCAAATGGTTACTCATTTTTGTGTCTCTTATTTGTGCAATACAGACTTCTAGCTATATTGCACATATATACACACACAGAACATATATGAATGCAGTAGGCTGTATAGACAAATCCAAGATATGTACATGCAATGTGGAAATGGACAACTAAAAGCTCCTTTCTTAAGGCTTGCCTGTTATATTCACTGCAAAATGGTCATGTCACTTGCTGTATCTAACCAGTTAAATGAGCCCATAACTTGTCAGAAATGACCCTTCTCCTTCTTCCCTACTTAGTAGTCATGTTTCTGTAATAACTGCCCTGCTGCTGGTTTTAGGCCTGTATTTCCCTTTCTGGTGACTTTGATGATGCTCACCAGTAGTGCCAAACAAACCAGCTGGCAATCCATGGTGCAAAAATTGACTCCTGAACCTTTGATGCTAATAGCAACCACAACACCATCCATCAACTTGGGTGTCTTGATCTCATTCATAAGTCATCACTAATCATTCACTATGTATTTTCTAGTCCATCAGCCAAAAGTGCCTTTTCTTACTTTTTCTCTTACAGACATTGTAAAGAACCCAAACTTTCAAACAGTATTTTTCATTTTCTTTTACATTATACATTTAATTAGTACTCTCTGTTTTAACCATTGAATTAATAGTCTGTCTTTTCTACCTGCTAGAGACCTTGTTCTTCCTGCCCCATCTTTTACATGGCTAGTCAAACTATATTTTCCTTCTGCTTATCAAACAGTAGAATGACCTTCTACTATGCAATTTCTCATTCACCTATACCTGTATCTTATTATCTCTCTTATCTAAGCACATTGACATTTTGTACACCTGTGCACATTTTCCCCTACTACAGTTTAATACTTTCACGCTTCTTTCTCCAGCTTGCCTTTTATTGCATGTTTTATTCATCCCCCAGATTTACTAATCTTTCGTGTAAGACTAGATTAGTCTTGCACGGAAGCGCCAGGGTAAGAGTATGATGGCAGCGCACCATGTGTATTAATGAGGGTGCGCTGCCTCAACTTCAAAGCTTACACGGATCGTGGATGAGTTTAGGGGGCATGTCGGACTGCTGAGCAGTCCAAATATCCACGCCCCTGCAATGAAGAAATGCCACAACTTCACATTTAAATGAGCGAGTCCGCTCACATGTGTACAATGTAACACTACACTCCCCCATATGTTCAACAACTAACAGAATAAAAAATAAAAATAATTATTTGTTTTCTTCCAATATAGCTGCCCGTAGTTGTGTGGGTTTGCCCGGGTTTGCCCATTGCTTATTGCCTAGCTACAGTTACAGCAGCTTAGACACCAGAAGAGGATAATAAGAAAAATATATGGAAATAATGCAACATAGCAATAGCGTAGTGGTTAGAGTTGTTGCACAAAGAGGAGGCATTCCTAGTTCACATCCCATTACTGCACGTTCCATTTTCTGTGTGAAATCTGTATACAAAAACATTTCCTGACATTTTTTTTATGTATAAGTTTTGCAAAAAGCATTGAAATGTTAAATTTAGTAGTGCATGAATTATATATATGAAGGTGAAATGTTTATGCATTCTGAGGCATGAGTACCTTATTTTAAGCAATATAAAGCACTGCTAACTACATTTTACCAGTATTGAGCATATTTAAATACATTTGCACACAGCTGCGCTATGTTAAGGAGGAGTAACACAGGTTCACTGCACGTTACTGCTGATTACCTTCGTGCAACTCCGCGCTAACCAGTGCAACGTCGGGCAAAGTCGGGCAAAGTCGGGCAAAGTCGGGTAAACATGCTCACACCTGCTTTACTGTTCTTTAACCAGTCAGTTCTGCCCAGCAGGAAAAAAGACACAAACTCAGGATACTGTGCACTATAGTCACAGTACTTAACCACTAAGCCATGATAGCATTTGACAAACATGCACTTTCAACAGAGACATATCTATCAAAGGGATTTTAAACATTGCCAACATCAGCTAAGCAGGCGTGCTCACAGCTGAGCTTATCCAAAACTGGCCAATCACAAATAAGTGCGAGAAATGAGGCATATTTAAACTCCACAGGTGGGAATACTTGCTACAACTGGTTGTAGCTTCCTTCTGCAGTTAGCATGGCTGGTGTAGGTGAAGGCACTCAGTTTAGAGAACAATGCTGGGGCATCCAGGAGTCCAAAATTATGGTTTGGCTCCTTGTCCACAAACATGAGGAAAGACTCCTACAGGGCCAGTACCAGGGTACCCAATATAAAACAGAGGCCTGGAACAGTCTTGCCCATGATATCACCAGTGCCACTGGTGTTCCTCGGACTGGTGAGCAGGTCAGGCAACATTATTCTGACCTGAAGCGGCGTAGGGGTGATGAACTGGACTGGTGGATCCAGGAATCCCATACGATGCCTAATTCCCCAGTCCTGAGTAAGTAGCCATTGTATTAAGTAGTTAAGAATTGCCATGCTTGTCTATACTATGGATAGGTATGTCTCAATATGACTGTATTTACTTCACAGCTGCAGGTGACCGGGCTATGAACCTGCAAGCCCATGAAGATAGGCTGCAAAGACTGTGTCTTGAGGCAGGTTCGTAATTATTCTGCATGTACTGTTATATAAAATAATTGAGAGATCCTTCAAAAAGTCTTTTAACCGAATAAATAAAGGTGTAATAATCCTTTAATAAATGTATGATTCATGGAGTGTGTCTGTGTCATTTTCTTTTATATGCTGTTGTACTGTTGCATTCTACAAATAGTAGTGTTGTATTAAGCAGTGTTAACCCACACTTGGGTAGTCCCATATAACGTGGATGAAGGGAGTGCCAGTTGCTTGTATGAATATATACAGCCCTCAACTGGTGGTTCATGCCCAGCATGTACAGGTTAATCTGGCACATGAGTATATTGGTGGCCTGTTGCCATCAGTTAAACTTGCATGCTGTTGTAATGTCCACAATTGTTCTATATATGCATGTGTTATGCTTGCTTTTCAACTGTTGAAAATCTGGTGTGTTGGGTTAATGGTAATACTTCTGCATGCTGTTATAACTAATTGGGAATGCTGTTGACTGTTACTAATCCATATCTTTATTAAACTCTCCAAAACATAGCTCGTATGGGAAGGCCGGTCCCAGCAAACCCACCTGTCCCTCCTCAGCTGGCTATGGCACCTGCCACCAGCAGATCCGGTGCCCAGCCTGGCACCTCCTCCTCCATTGGGCCTGTGCCACCTTTGGGTGGAAGCACTGCAGGGGATGAGGCTTGGCCCCCCCAGTGCAAGCGTGGGTGGAGAGGCACCTATCACCCTTCGTAGGGTCCAGGCTGTGGTACATAGAGAGATTGAACCTGCAAGCCCATGAAGATAGGCTGCAAAGACTGTGTCATGAGGCAGGTTAGTAATTATTCTGCATGTACTGTTATATAAAATAAATGAGAGATCCTTCATAGAGAGATTGAACGTTCTGTTGCAGAACCTCTACGCCAGCTTGAGGCCCGAGTGGTGCAACTCACGGGTCAGCCTGTCCCTCCTACACAGCCGCCAGCACAGCCACCTTCTGGGCTGTGAAGGTGCATTGGTGACTGCCCATAGGTGGGGACCTCAGTCCCACTGTTTCCATCTGGGGGCTCATGGGCTTGCGATTTTCCAAACATCCCTCCCCATCAAAGGTGTTCACCCACCACATGTGTCATATACCACCCATGTATGCATCTTGTTTGTCTTGTCTGTTTACCTCCCCAACCTACCTCCCAAAATATACCTACTTCCCCTCCCCCACATTCCACTTTCACATGAAAAAACAAAAAGGGCAATCTGTTCCCAAAAAATAATTATGCCCCATACATAGCTGCCCATTTTGCACACATGTCCACTGGACACATCAAATGTTATTTAATTGGCATTACAACATACTGTGTTGTCCTCACCCCTCTCTCAGGGGTTGAAGGGTTCATATCTACCTACAAATTTATTGCATATGCACAGCTGTTGCTGTTGAAGAAATGGGCAGCTATGGACCTTCCCTACACAAGTCCTGCACATCCTGAGCTATTTTCTATACTTTCTTTCCCTCTTTGTGCACCTTTTTCACCACTTTCCTATCTCCCCATTTTTCTTTTCATTCAAAGAAATTAGCGTGGAGGTGAGGGAGAGTAAGCACTATTAAGCAATAATGAGCGGATTTGTTCGGGTTTGTGCTTGTTGGCACTTGGCTAAGCAATGCGAGGCATTGCGCAAACCCATGCAAACCTGCTTACAACTGCTTAAAAGTGCCTTAGTCACTCTGTATGTGAGGGCCCTTGTTCTGCTCAGGAACAAAATAAAACACCTCTGTAAGTCTCGAACCTCGGGCCTTGCACACACTACACAACATGAAGTATCACTAAGCCATGATAGATATACATTAAGTTGGTGCTTAAATAATTATATCGTGCATCAGAATGAGTGACTGTAAAGGAAAATTAGGAATACCATACCACACAACTTGTTCTGTGGATGTTGACCAACAGTTGTGGGATTACATTACATGACTGTGATAAGAGAAGCAGCCATTCTAGCAGGAAATAATGTTACACCATCACCTTACAACCCTACACAGTATCACAGCAGGACAAACACTGGCATATCTGTTTAGGGCAGAGGCCATACCTCTCAACTGTCTCTAATTTTCAGGGACGTCCCTGATTTTGACTCAAATTATTGCTATGTCCCTCTGAATCCTTCCTAAAACTACTGATTTTGGGCAGAAAGGTGGTGAATTACACTTAATGAATAATGACAATAATTAAGAGTTATACACTTCTTTTACTTCAGAAAATGTGTATCAATTCATATGCTCTGATTCTCTGAATGTTTCAACTTAATAGCACTAATATTTTAAAAGTGTCCCTGATTGTCCCTGATTTTTTCTTGACTTTTCCCTGATTCTGTTCAAATTTGTCCCTGATTGGTTTAGAGGTCTGGCAGAGGCAGAAACACAGAGGCATATTAGCCTTTCTGCTGTTACACACTGTGCAAATAGCTTTGGAAGGAGTTTTGGAAACATACCCTTATGTAGGAATAAAACACTGAAATACAAATGGATGTAGCCATGTACTGGTAGCAACCAACTGTAAGAATGCCATTGCTCTATTGGTGAAACGACCTGTGTGGTGCACAGACAAAAAATAACAGGCTATTCTCATGTGGATAGGTCCACAGTTGGGAGTTACACAGACAGACTACATTCCTTGATAAAGTAACATGTACACAGCAACCCTGTAAGTCCAGCAAGATAAAATGCACACAATACTACTTACGTTCTCTGTACTTCTGCAACCCTACCCAAATGTAGAATATACCTGTGTGTGCAGGGTCTACCAAGGATGTAGGTAAGCATACTCACAGTACTGAAATGTGTCCAGTTTTTCTGAGCAGCTTGTGCTAATGTCAACACTAAAAAAAGCACAAAATGTTTAGAACTGTGTAAATGAATATTTACAGCATAGCAGTTCACAAACAATTCTTGTGCCAAAGGAATACATCTCTATAACTAGCTTTGTATAGCAGTATAGCAGTTAATTGTAACAGTTGAAAAGAAAGTACATCTTCCCATGTATCTTGGGGTAGCATTTTGAGGGGTGAGTACATTTTTACACTGGCAAGTGGGTACTGGAAGCAACAACATTAGGTCTGAGTACAAAATATAAATCTCTGGCTACACACCTGGCTTCTGATATAAGAACTATTCCAACCTTCTGTCTTAAACAATGATGTCCACAGCAAACAAGGATGATCTCCATCTTGGAAAGCTGAAAGGGCCACGCCTACATGAGTCAGCAATTTATAGTACTGGTTAAATATGACAGTGATTACTTCAATTACTACATAGCAGGCTGCATGCAATTAGCAAATGGTGGGAACTAATTGGTGCAGAGGCCATCACATGTTCATGTGCAATTCCTACAAAAGCAGGCTGCAATCTATGCCAACAAACTCAATCACTCTATTGCAGAGACTGACAGAGGGAGAGACAGAGAGAGAGAGAGAGAGAGAAAAGGAAAAAGAAATATTACCAAATTATGCAAAGGAAAGATATGTGACACATATGTATTTACTGGCATGTAGTAGATGTTAATGAAGAATAGTCTACATAATGTGAAACATTCATATGTGGCAGCAGTACTTCTTTCTGCACAGATGTTCTGCTTAACTACTGCTATGGACAATACTGTGTGTACCTGTGGGCAGTGGGACATACCTGTGAAATGTGTAGCTCAGCATTAAATGTCAAAGATATGATCCATGCTATCTGTGTTCTGTGGCCAATGGCTGTTGGGGGGATTAGCGTTGACATTATATAAACATGGGTATGACAGAACAACACATGCATGATAGTCATATTAAAGTGTAGGTTAGCATTGGCAAGTGCTGTAGCAGTTTAGTATGCTTATCTAGCATCTGTTGACATATATACCCCCCTAATGTTACTCTATGTTCATATGTGACACTTGTTTGTGTTGCAGTAAGGCCCAACAGTTCAGCTGTGAGGTCCAGGGACTTACAACAGTGTGGACCATGTGTGTGTATGCCACACACATACAGAGAAATATATATGTGTTATATATATTCACATCTGTTTAGGTGCATAGAGCAGGGGACATATTGCAACTGTTTGCGAAGTGGGGATATATATGTTGGTGAAGGTTAGTATGCGCATATTTGTATGTAGGTTTTAGTGTGTGACAAACAAGACAGCATACAGTGCTGGTATATGACATGTGGTGGTTAAACACTGTGGGTGGTTCGTTTAGTTTGCAATGTTGAAGCCAGTAAGGCCTGCTAAAGCTAACTGGGCTGCATTTATTCCAAGACTGTGCAATGTTACTACATCACTGTAGACCTTACAACCTTTGTATAATTGATATTCTCACTATATATATATATATATATATATATATATATATATATATATATATTTAGACAAATGGATGTGTAAATGTATATATACATATATATATATATATATATATATATATATATATATATATATATATATATATACATATATAAAAAAATAAATATGTATATATATATATATATATATATATATATATATATATATATATATATATACTCATACACACCTACATCTACTTGTTGCAATGACTGACTGTGATGGTCAATATGTTTGTGAATACATCAAAGATATGCATCTGTGGGATAGCTTACTTTGAAACTGTTTATTTTATGGTATTCTGGGTCCTTGCTTTGATCCAAGCAAAAATCTGTGTATTCTGTTGCTAGGCAGAACACGTGCTATTGCATACAGTGTGATTAAGTCCCTTGGTTTTAACTAGGGTGTGTCATTGGAGGCTAAAGCACTACAACTATGATTGTTGAATGGTACTGATCTTGAAAGCAAATCCTCTGTGTACTGTAGTACTAATTGAAGCTCTGGGCCTGTACAGCAAAGTATGGTGTATGTCCACATTGCTTGCATCTACTGTTTTGTGTGGTCCCTGTATTCATCACATATTACATTTCTCAAGATTAAAGTTGTGTAAGTACTGACGCACAGTACTGTATAGTACACACTGAAAGCTTATCTGGGTTGTCATACCTTTGTGTCCTGTAATTATGTCTGACGTGTGTGTGGGTATGTCTGTATCAGGTCCTTTGACAACTGTATGGTAATACATATAACTGTGTATCTAGCAACATTCATAGTGCACTATAGCAGTATGTGACCTATATTCCCAATTGTGCACATATTTTGGCCACGGATTTGGCATTAACAAGTTGTGTGGTATAATATTAATACATTTACTGGACCTTACACTGATTGTGATGGATGATATATTTCTTTACACATCAGCTTGATGTGTGTCTGCTGTGGCTAGGTGGTGCATCATGTTGCATACAGTGTGCCAGGTACTCTTTTATAGCCTTATATAGTGATTTTATTTTGTTGCTGTGCAGAACATGGTTCATTGGATAGAGAGTGAGCAAGGCACTTTCAAGCAGTTGTGGGGTGAGCAGTGATAAGTGGCAGTTTCAGTGTTTCACTCTCAGTTAGCTTATAGGTTGCTAAACTTTCATAAGCTGTGCCTACCCTTCTGAAAACCCACCTGTAACTGCTGAAATGTGCCTTATTCTGTCTGTAGCCCCTGACCTTTGTTTTGGCTAGTAACAAAATGAAAAGCATTTACTAGGAAAAAACCCACAATCATTCACATCACAGCATAAGTGATTTACCACTAAGCCATCTCAGATATACATATCATTTATGTATTCACAAATATAACATCCAGTACAATCATACAACACTACAGAAAATGTACTCCAACATGTATATGTATGAGTAATTATTGTAATCTGTGCTCAGGTACAACATATTGTATTATGTATGTAAGTATAAATATATATATATATATATATATATATATATATATATATATATATATATATATATATATATATATATATATATCAGTTCAGTGATATATGTACTGTATAATGTTAAATGTGCCATATGACTTGCTCAGACATATTTTTGTATTTATGTCTTCCAGGGATCATGGCCCACCACAGGAACCCAACCTACAGTAGGGCTGAAGATGATATTATCACTAGCATTATTATTCAGCACTACCATTTACTGTTTTCACGAACCAGCCAGGACCAGCAGGAGCATACTGTAATGTGACAAGATCTTGTCCGCAGGGTCAATGAGGCAGGCCTACATAACCGCACATATGAGCAGATACGCCACCACTGCAATGATCTTCTCCGACATGTCCATCAGCATGCCGCTGTTGTGTGTACGGAACAGCTTGCAACAGAGGGTGGTGTTAGCATCCACCCCCCCTGACCAGAGTGGAGGAGCTGCTCATGAGCCTGGTGGCACCTGCCCAACAACAACAGCAGCAGACATACACCATGATGGAGGTTGGAGCCAGCCAGCAAGCACACATGCAGCATGCAGGTAACATGGCATATCTGTAGACTACTGTTATCTGTATTGGTAGATCATGCATATGTGAGATGTGGAGTGTGTCGTTCAAAGATGTGGAGCCTGTTGTTATGCAATACCGATCATTTGGAGCATAAGCTGTAGCCCTGTGAATGTAAACTGTTGTTGTACTGTAGGATTGCAAACACACAGTAGCAATGCCATAGTTGTGGCCACTGACAAACTGTCTCATCTCTATGTAGGTACCTCTGGGGTGACATCAAGGCAGCAGACAGATGCTGGTGAGTGTGTTCTACATTTATTATTGGAAATAAAAAGTGCATGTCATAGTTAAGGTGTAGGCCATGTAACACACCTACCCATAATGTATGCTATGCACGTTTGGTGTAAGAGCACACACATCTCACTAATGTGATTAACAACCTCAAACACATGTAATACCCAGACCATCTCAAACAAATGTGGCTAGACTGTAGTGATCATTGGATAGGCACAGTTGATACTCAACACGTGCATAACATACACATCTATGTCATACACAGAGCATTTTAACATGCTACACATAAAGGATTCCCAAACCCTCTGTAATGACACACGCCAGTATCCAAAATCTCATCCACATATTACATAGAATGTACCTGAGGGGTAGAGGCCTAACCCGGGGCATTTAAACACTCTGCAACACACTACACAGTCATGGTAGAGAATGTTTCTTATTGGCCTCCTTACAAAATCACCTAACAACTGGTTGTGAAATGATGAATTTAGCCAAGGTAGTACAGTTCTGGCATAGCATGATTTGTGCCATTTTGTGAAACATTTGTAGCTTTGTGTGACCACCTGATGCCTCATGATGATGGTCTATGGTACTATACCCCATCCAGTTATTGTAACCATAGTACTACACATAGCTGTCATTGCTACACACCATAATGATGTGTGTGTGTGCACATATGCACCTCTAAACAGTATGCATACCAATCACCATTTGCACAACTGACACATATATGTCTTGTGGTGCTATTGAGTGGCTAGGTCATATGACACATATTGGGTATGTGTAGTGTTTAAATATGCAGTCATGTTTTAGCATGCCATGTCATGGATGAGACTGGCATGTCCACAATATGATCTACACTCACCATAAGTACCATAAGTTGGGTATGTGGCCGAATGGTATTCTGTCAATTATCCATGCACCAATGATGATGTTGTGTGAATACTCATTATGCATGTGCTAAAAACGTGTCCCCAATTAACACGTGTCCACAATTATTTGCTAAAGACACATAGATTCTAATCAGCATTGGATACCTATCTGACACATAGATACACATCCAGCAATGGTATGTACATCTGTGAGTTATGGTGCACAGTACATTGCTGGGTTATGAATACCTGCACAGCAATGTTGTGTCCATGCATGCATTGTGTTCCAGGGGGTGGGCCATCACCGAATAACAAAACACATGCATCAAAGCCATGTATACTGTTAGTAACAAGGATTGACTACACTTGCACTGCATGCTGTTGAACAACACATGTCCTGTATGCTGACAGGTGTGATATGACTGTTCTGCTTGTGATACTGTACTCCACCATCACCTGCTATTGTGTATGTTCTGTGATTGCCGGTGTTGTGTGTGTCTGCTTTCGGGAGGAGTGTAGTTTTGTGTGTGTGCATGTGTGCATGTGGTCTGAAGTCATGTTCAGGTCTTAAAGTGTGTTTCCTGTTTTCCTCTCACAGGTGGTGAAGTAGGGCTGGTTCAGTACAGCAGGAACCTGATGTCACTGACACAGACAGTGATAATGAGGATAGGTGTGTTGAGGCACAGGCAGGTTTGTCAGGGTCTGTTGTTGGGCCACCAATTGACAGTACACAAGTCTCCACCCCATCCATGCACAAAGTCATACTGCCTGTACATCCATCATCATCATTGCCCTTAGCTGAGGGACAGTGTATGGTTGGCACTGGCCAGGACAGTGAGGTATCTATGGCATATGTATCAGGACACAGCAGCCATAGCCAGATGTCTGGAATGGTACCACATGGGCAGATGCTCAGGGGTTCTCGTCAGAGCACTGCTAGTCATCATGCCCCTGGCAGACATGCCACACCTCTTTCTACCACATGCATGTTCCAGGCTGTCATGGAGGCACAGACATGAATGGAGTGGTACACCAGACAGGGGCTAAGGGCACAGAGGGCTTATTACAACTCTGTAAATGACAATATCTGTGACCTAGCAGGTGCCATACGTAACTACACTGAGGTCATTGATAGATGTTGGGGTGAGACATTGGATGTCCTCCACAATGTCATGTCCATGTGTCAGGACAGTGCTGGATGGTTGAGACGTTGATGTGGATGTATGCCAGCAACATCACCAGCTGGAGGTCACCGTGGACATCCAGCAAGTCACAGCCGCTCCCATAGTGCCAGTACCAGCCCCAGCTACGTTGTGGGGGGACTGTCATCATAGCAGACCATGTGCACGCAGATCTGGACCAGTCCCAGCAGGGACCTGGATCCAGTGGGCATTTGTCAACCTCTGAGGATAGTACCCAATCTGGATTAGTACCTGATACTGTCTGTAGCACCCCTGCCAGGCACAGATTCCATATCCATGACCAGAGACAGTGATCTGTAAAGCCTGCCAGGTACAGTCTGTAGCTGTCTCACAAATCCCCATATATGGCAGCCTCATGGTGGAATTGTGTGCATGCAGACACACACACATAAACCAGAAACCTAGGGCAAACACATACCCACACACATGACATCAACATTGGCCCATAGTAGTACTCATGGCCCTCACACACACACTCAGACACACATGTCAATTATATGGCTCAGTGTAGACCTCTGGCAAACCAACAACACACCCTGTGCATATGATGAAACCTGTGCCACCTCCTGTCATGTGTAACATTGATGCAGGAACAGGCTAACATGGTGCTGATGCACAGGATGACTTTAATAAAGTATAGCAATGGTTGGATGTGTAGCATGTTGTCAGCAGTAAAGTGTAATGATAACCTTGAAGGTGTAGCTGAGCAGGCATGATGCATTAAAGCTGTAATTAGCAATGTTGTATTGTTTTCACAAGTGTTTATTCCAACTGTGTTTTGTTTGCCCATGTGCCACTTGGCTGATGTGTGTAGTTGTGTCAGCATGCGTTATACAGTGGGCAGTAAGTGTGGGGTGTGTGCAACACAGGTTTGCAAGTGTTCATTTGTGAACATGGTGGAGGTGTACTGTCTGCATGTACCTGCATTTTGGATACATGGGCAGGGTGACATGCCCTGTATTGGCCAGTGTTAACACTCCATAGTGCCTATTGGTGGCCAGCATGCATTGTACTACACACATTTTGGAACTTGAGTATGCATGTGTGTGTATGAGATGGGTTGACACTGTGCTGTGAGTGATGCTGTTGTTGCTGTCATTGGTTTGCATTACTAAGGTTAACACTGTCCCAGCTGCATAATCTTTTAGTAATGCACACTGTTCACTTACAGGGTTGCATGGACTGTGCTATCACAAACACAAGAAATACTCACTTATACAGTAAAAGTGCATCAGTCTCATGGACCCCTGCCATAAACTAAATATATAATAGAAGGTGTGAAGTTGTTCCAAAAAAGAGTTACATACCAAGAAGGGATAACACACTGCGGTAGCATTGTTGCCTCACAGTAAGACGTTGTCCTGTTTAATTCTCAGCTAGATCATCTTCTGTGTGGAGACATGTGAATGGGTGTACCTTAGTTGAAGGTTGTGCATCAGGGCCGGCAACTCAGCACGTAAAAATCTACTGCCAATCATTAGCAGACCAGAGTTCCGCTGTGGTGACCCCTAACCTGGAAAAACCGAAAGACAAACAAAGACCAAGAAGGGATAATCTCTCTGGTCAGTATCATTGGGAAAATACAAGCCCTCATTAATCATACAAGGCAAGCTTCAAAATATAAATTGGCAAGGATTCCAAAGACAACACTAAAGCTTTCTTTAGTGTTGTTTATAATCTAGAGGGGAAACCTCAGATCTGGTCAGAGTTAATGTAAATGGTCACAAAGTACTCTTATCTGAATGACATTACCAATATCTTGTCAGACAGTCTGAAAGCACATTTTACCACCTTGTCATTACACAAGGGCCACATTTCCAGACCTGAAGAATGTAAAACCTGATGATTCACAGACACACTAGCTAAAACATCTCTTTACCAAAGTCCAAACCACAGTAGCAATGGTACTGGACAGTGTGCCTGGCTGTGTCATACACATGCTGACATATGAAGTAACCACTCACCTAAACACTCTGTTCAGATGCAACCTCTATACAGGTTACATACGTGTGGATTGATGCACTGTAATGGTGTTCACAGTCCACAAGGGTTGAGCTACAACTTCTTCTTCTTCTTCTCCTTTTGGATGCTCCCATTAGGGGTCGCCACAGTAGATCATCTGTTTCCATTATTTCCTGCCATCTGCATCTTGTGCTGTCACATCATCCACCTGCATGTCCTCTCTCACCACATCCATAAACCTCATTCCTCTTTTCCTGTTACCTGGCGGCTTCATCCTTTGCATCTCTTTCACAATATACTCTGCATCCCTCCTCAGCACATGTACAAACCAACGTAATCCTGCCTATCTGGCTTGGTCTACTAACCTTCAAACCTGGGCTGACCCTCTAATATACTTATTCCTAATCCTGTCCACCTTCATCACACCCAGTGCAAATGTTAACATAAATTGATTAAGGGTAGAGCTACAACAGATAATGGAAACTCTCACCCTATAAGCCAGACAAATGTTATCTGGAAGGCTATGGAGCACAGCATTGAACTCATTAACAGAGACACTATGAACCTGCAAACACTGCACCATACCCCCTTAGGTTCTCTAAAGGCCAGATCATGGCTTCTACACCTAGTAGACTTCAAGCCAGTTAACAAGGCTATAGGTGAGGGAGGGGAGGTCCACACAGCCAAGCTATAGCTCACCCAGCAATTCATACCCATCCCACATTCTGTTATTATACATAACCTCAACAGACTGAACATAAATGACTGTTAGATGATGGATTGACAACTGACGCACAGATGTAGGATACACAGTAACATTTGCAGCCTCCATGTACAATAAATGCCAGTAACGAGTGGTATTCACCTGCACTCAGTCCTGGGACCACTCCTGTTTGGCATATAACTTTCGTAGGTACAGGCAAACACAGTAGGGATATGTCTTCCCACGTTTGATGAAAATGCATACTGTGGGCTATACTTTATTCTCCAGATGACACACACATCCTCCAAAAGGATATCATAGAGACAGATACCTGGTGTCAAAATCATGCTGTAAAGCTATAAGCCAAAGAAAGCATAGTTATCCACTTTTAGAAAACAAAGTATCCCCAGAGTACTACATAGGTAGTAGCCCCCAAAATGTGGAACAGGTACTAATGTATACATAAAGCCATGTGTTTCGTCATCTCTCCTTTTTTAATCACATTCCCAAAGGGTTTTGGAAATCCCTCTGTGGAGCACATAGGCAATAAAGGGTTTGCATGCATATCAAGCAGAGGTTGTTGCACACCTATAATGATTAGTCATCTTTGCCAGACTTTGCTTGCTTTGGAACAGGATTCAAATATACCTCAAGCATAAACCCTCACTTACACTCTTCAATAGAAACCGTGATGAGTGGATGTGAAACAGAAGACATAGCCCAGGGATCACTGCAGTGGTTAAGCTTGTCACAAGCATACAGAAGTGACCTAAGGTCTGGAAAGCGCCAGCACATTCTGGCAAGGCTAACAGATGCTTTCATGGAGAAAGCAAAGTACCCACCTATGAAAAAATTGAGGTCACATGTATGTATATGGCTTTGCCCCACAGCTACCTTACATGTGTTATGCACATACAATTGTCATTGTGATATGTAATACACTAGAAAAACCAAAACCCACTCCACATTAAGCAACGGTGCCACACACACACACACACACACAGTTAACAAGTGCGAGATTCAAACTCCTACCTAACTACATTATAATACCACAGCAGTACGCATTTACACAATGTGCTATACACATTACTGGGATTTTTCCTTCCCACAGGTGTATTTGTAGGATGGTGACATCATCAGACTTGACAAAGATGAGTATATCACTTTTAAGGGGTGTGAGTAGTCTCCAAAAAGGTTGCACCCTCCCCAGGGAGAGACAGACTGACACACACACAGGTGGCTGGTAAGTGCAGGATTCAAACACTTACTTACCTACATTATGATACTACAGCAGTATGCATTTACATGACAGGCTACACACATTACTGGGATTTTACCTTCCCACAGGTGTATTTGTAGGATGGTGACATCATCAGACTTGATAAAGATGAGTATATCACTTTTAAGGGGTGTGAGTAGTCTCCAAAAATGTGGCTCTTTCACCAGGGAGAGACAGACACATACAGGGGCAGGATTTAAACTCTTAACCAACTACATTGTGACAGTACAGCAGTATGCATTTCCACAACATGCTATACACATTACTAGGCTTTTACCTTCCCACAGGTATATTTGTAGGATGTTGACATCATCAAACTTGACAAAGATGAGTATATCACTTTTAAGGGGTGTGAGTAGTCTCCAAAAAGGTTGCTCTCTTACCCGGGGAGAGACAGATACACACACAGTTAGCAAGTGCAGGATTCAAACTCCTGCCTAACTGCATAATGACACTACAACAGCACGCATTTACATGACACGCTATATACACTACTGGGATTTCATTTTCCCACAGTTGTATTTGTAGGATGGTGACATCATCAGGCTTGACAAAGATGAGTATATCACTTTTAAGGGGTGTGAGTAGTCTCCAAAAAGTTTGCTCCTTCCCTAAGGGGAGACAGACGCACACAGTTGGCAAATGCAGGATTCAAACTTCTACCTAACTACCTTATGATATTATAACAGTATGCATTTACACAACACGCTATACACATTACTGGGACTGCACCTTCCCACAGGTGCATTTGTAGGATGGTGACATCATCAGACTTGACAAAGATGAGTATATCACTTTTTAAGGGGTGTGAGCAGTCTCCAAAAAAGTTGCTCTCTACACTGGGAGAGACAGAAAGACACACACACACACACACACACACACACACACACACACACACACACACACACACACACACACACACACACAGTTGGCAAGTGCGGGGTTCTTATTCCAAGCTAAGTACTTTTTTACACTTCAGCAAGCAATATGGAGTTACAGGGTGCAATACAGACATTACTCGCTGACAGTTTGCCCAAAGGGGTTTTTCACATTTGCTAACTTCAGCAGGCTTATCATACTAGGTGTATTGTGAGTGTATTGTATGCATAGGCCATAACCATATTATATATGGGTTGATGCACCACATGCTGGCACACACAGGGTCAAACTGGTGGCTAAGCTCTGTCATCCCAATACTGGACAATACAGTCAAGAGGAGTAGGATCATACAAGCACAACACCAACAGTCTCACATAGACCTACAATATAAGCACCATCAAAACACACATAAATACACATTATCTTACTCAGAGAATACAAATATTAATCAGAAAAAGAAAAAGTGTCCTTCTAAGCAGACAAGCAAGCAACATGCACCTCCAAACACACACCAGAAAACACACAATACACCAAAGCAGTGTGCCTCATAACAGGCCCTAAGGCAGAACAACATACCCAACACACTAGTAATAGGGGACTCCATAGTCAGGCACACAGATGTTCCTCTCACTAGGCTGGACAAGGGGAAGGTTACTATCAGTTGTCTGTCAGGTTCTATGATCTGCCTTATAACACAAGCACTTGCATCACTCCAGAACAGGTACATATATGACACAGTCTTTGTACATGTCAGTGTGAATGATCTGAGACATACCTCCCAGGACAACATGACAAGAGATATATAGTAGCTCTATGATCATGTAGCCCAGGCTGGTATGACCCTGACCTTGAGTAGCATCTTACCTTCACTTACATGATACTGCAATATAACAGAAAGATGATAAACTTCAACAATTGGCTGAGCTTCTGGTGTCATTCAAAGGGGATCCAGTCTCTGTCTGCCTGGGATGACATGATAGACAAGTCTCATTGCTTCGCTAGAGATGGTTTGCACCTGTCACCTCTATGCTTCTGAATACTGGCCAAGGCTCTTGCTGTCCCCATATTACCTTTTTTAGGCAAGGCTCAAAGGACAAACCAACCCCCGTAACCAACACATATAACTACAAAGTGAGCTAAATGCTACTCATTGCCAGAAGTCTCAGCCTCCAAATGCACACACTCGAGGCGCTCCTCAGTGTGGAGAATATTGATATCTGTGCAGTAACAGAAATCTAGTTCAAGGCTCCAGAGAGCACACCAGCACTACCAGAATGCTACTCATTCCATACCTTCCAGCATCAGAACCTTGATCATAGCACATAGGGTGGGGATGTATCCATATTCCACCAATACTCTCCACCAAAACGTCACAAAAAGCGAAAAATGGAACTCCGCTGGCTATACAATAAAGGGCTGCCCTCCAAAGCAAGTCAAAACCAAACATGAAACACTGAAAGGGGATTGATTCTGATGAAGTCTGGATGTTATAGATGAAAGCGCGCTCAATCCCATTTCAGTGTTTCATTGTGTTAGATTTATACGTTGAATAAACGTTTTTTCTTTTTTTGAACTTTGGATTTCCTGTTGTTCGTGGACCTGTGTTACAACATCTTTTACCATTTGGTTTCAACTTGCTTTGGAGGGCAGCCCTTTATTGTATAGCCAGCGGAGTTCCTTTTTTTTTTCCTCCTTTTTTTCGATGTATCCATATTCATCAAGGATACCTACACCTCTCTACATGCTCTCTACAGAATATGTACCCATAGAATGTTGCACAGCAACGTTCTTCCCACTCCACAGGGGTGGGCCACAACAGAAACTTGACATTCCCGCTCTATGAGCCTAACAAGTCTGATCTGCAAGGCAATGGAGCCAATTATAATGGAACTCAACAATAAAGACACTGGGGACCTTCACACAGTTGAGCACACCAAGTTTGGCTTCATCAAAGGCAGATCATGCCTCCTGATATGGATGGATTTCTTTGAGACAGTTACCCAGGCTACAGATGATTGAAAGGAGCTCCACACAGCCTACCTATACCTTGCTAAGGCATTTGACACCATTCCCCAGTCAGGTATCATAGATGAACTCACCAACCTGGGCATAAATCCATACATCACAAGATGGATTGCAAACTGGCTCACAGATAGATCCCACAAATTAAGAGTTGCTGGCTACATGTCAGACTCTAAACCGGTAAAAACTGGTGTCCCCCAGGGTTCAGTCCTGGGGCCCCTCCTGTTTGGTATATACTTCTCAGAAGTACATGCCAACACAGGAGGGTTGTGGTTGACTAAGTTTGCTGGGAACTGTAAAGTGTGTGCCATAATAGATTCCCCGGATGACACACATATTCTCCAGAAGGGACTCTATGAGACAGATGTGTGGTGTCAGAATCATGGCCTCAAGCTCAATGTGAAAGAATGCATTGTAATCCCCTTTGGGGAAAACAAAGTACCCACAAACTACCACATAAGTGTTACCCCCTGAACACTGATGAGGTAATAAGGGATCTGGGGACACAAGTAGATAGTCATCTTTCCTTTGACAACCATGTTGCCAAAGTGGTTAGGAAATCCTATGTGGCCCACCTAATCAACAAAGGGTTTGCATCAAGATCACAAGAGGTAGTGGTGGCCCTCTACTCTTAAGTCATCAGACCCATCATTGAGTACAATGCACCATTTTGGATGTACTCGACTAGGCCTATCCAGCAGCTGGAGAGACCACAGAGGTACCTCACCAAGAGGATTACTAGCCTCAAACAGTTTTGTTATGCAACACAACTGGAAAAACTAAATCTGTTCTCTGTTGCATACCACCTACTCAGAGGCAAACTCCGCCTAACATATAGAGCCATGTCCAACACATAACTGTTGAACATGCTCCATCTAAGGAAAACAAAATTGAGTTTTGAATTGAGGGATATGAACCTCATCACAACAATGAATACAACATGCTGGTGGGAAAGAGTACCATCGCAGAGACTTGCCTTACTGTAGAACAGAGTCCCAATGTACATCAGACAGAACCCCTCTTTCTGACACTCTTCAATAGGAACCTTGATGAGTGGATGGGAAACAGACAATTCACACCAGGGATCACATCAGCAGCCCCACTAGAAAGGGGCTTAGGGTACTAACTATTAGAACTAGGGCTTAGGAGACTAACCAATGGGGTGGTGAAAGCTGCACAACTTGCCTATGCTAATATATGCCTTCGTGAAAATAGTCTAGTACATGCCTATGAACCTATGTGACAGGTACATGTCTACAGGTAGTAGATGTGTACTTCATTGTACAGCAGGCACATGCACCACATACACTATAATGCTTACAGATACTGGTAGCTATTATGTACAGTGGGTGAGATGTGCACCTCATGTCTTTTGTGCCATTGGGATGTGTGCTGGGTTGGACAGTCCTGGATGGCTCCTTGTCAAGGTCACCCTCTTACACACATCTCTGCCCATCCATCTTTGGCTTATTATACTGTGTTACCCCTACATATATAGGTACATAGGTTCATAGATTAGTACTAAGCTAACTGCTCTTGCAAGCCATTTTAAGCCTAGCCAATTATCCATTGTGAGACACAAACCCTGCACCTTGTGTTTGTAAGGCAAACACCTTAAACATTAGGCCACTCTCCCAAGGAAGGTAATAGGCTATCTGCCTGAAGGCATATATTAGTATGGCCAGATTGTGCAGCTATCACCACACCTGGGATTAGTTCCCTATGCCTCTGTGTAGTGGAGCTGATGAAGTGATCCATGGTGTGACAGTTCAATTTCACATACACTCATTAAGGCTCCTCTGGAAGAGTGTCAGTGAGGGACTCAGCTTAATGTAGGTTGGGAGCCTGTTCCAAAGCAAGGGAAGTCTGTGAGTTAGTAATGTATCCCTCCAACATGTTCTATTTATTATTGTGATGATTATATCCCTACAGCATGTGACACAGTGAGCTTGGGTTTACTTCAGATAGAGCATGTACATCAGTTCTGCATTGGACATGGACCTGTATGTTGGGCAGAGATCGCCTGAGTAGACGGTATGCAACAGAGTACAGATTGAGTTACTTCAGTCTTGTTGCATGAGGCAACTGTTTGAGGCCAGTAATCCTCTTGTTGAGGTACTTCAGTGGTCTTTCTAGCTGCTGAAGGTGCCTAGTCAGATTCATTGCAAGTGTGTTGTGGTACTCTCTGATGGGTCTGATGTCTGATGAGTAGAGGGAACCTCCTTTGATCTACATGCAAAGACTTTGGCAATTTGTGGGGACACATAGCATGATTTTCTAACCACTTTGTGAATGTGTTTCTGAAAGTAGAGATGACTATCCACATATGTCCATAGATCCCTTATTATTACCTCCATATTTAGGGTGTTGGCACCTATGTGGTATTTGTAGACTGTAGCTCGAGGCCATAATTTTGACACCACATCTGTCTGACTGAGACCCTTTTTAAGGATGTCTCTGTTGTCCCAAACATCAGTTATGACAACCTTTTTGCAGTCATTCACAAACTTTGCTAACCATAGCCCTCATGTGTTTGACTGTACTTCTGAAAAGTATACACCAGACAGAAGGGGTCCCAGGACTGAGCCATGGGGGACAGCAATTGTTACCAGCTTATAGTCCAACAAGGAGACCACAATTCTTACCTTGTGGGATCTATCTGTGCCCCAGTTGGCAATCCATCAGATGACATACGTGTTTATGCACAGGTTGTTGATTAATGTTGACCATGTGGAGCTCATTTTATTGATGTATGTCCTGGGTAACTGCCTTGAAAACTGTCTAGCAGGTTTAGGGACCATGATCTGCCCCTGACCAAACCAAAATGGGTAGGGTTCAGTGTTTGTAGGCTCCCAATAGCTCTGTTTATGAGTTCCATAATGATGAACTCCATGGCCTTGCAGATCAGGCTTATTAGGCTAATAAGACAATAGTTCCCATGGTCTGTTGTGCACCAACACTTGTGGAGTGTGCCAAACATTGCTGTAACCCATTCAACAGTTTCATATCCTATACAGAGGGTGAGTCCCAACAGACTGTTCAGGTGCAGGATCTGTTTGTTTTGGAGTTCACATATGACACAGCCAAGGACACCATGTCATCCCATAGACGCCATGTTTTTAGATTTGGATAGAGCTGTTTAACCATTGTATATGTGATTTCTGGGTTTTCACAATCTCCAGGTATGGTAATGGGCCCTTTTGTCAGTGAGAGGGGGGTAAATATGTATGAACCTGTCTGACAAGATGTTGGCAATGTCAGTCATGTACATGTATTCATTTACACTTTGCACTAACTCAGAACATATATGAGTTTACATTGATATTTATGACATAGCTAAAGAAAGCTTCATGGTTGTCTATGGAATCTTTGGCAATATTTTTGGCAGAGCTTGGCTTGGATAATGTTAGAAGCTCATTGTTTCCTGATGATACTGATCAGAGATTTATTGATCTTTGAATTTTAACTTTCTTTGAACAACTTAAGTACTTGTATTACATAGTTTGATTATGACAGGGGTCCAATATATGATATGGGTCTGTTTTCATATCACTGTGTGCGCAAGGCAGGATTGGTGAATACTGATGTGTCTAGAGTAAGAACTGCAACTGCCAGATATGTGTGGCCCACTGCTGTACTCAGACATGGCCTAAGTGTGTGAGCATGCTCAGTATGACCATTCAGTATGTTGTTGACTGAAACATGCTTCATTTGTTTGTGTGTGAGCATGCCCAGTATGACCTTTCAGTATGTTGTTGACTGACATTTGCTTTGTTTGTTTAAGTGTGTGAGCATGCCCAGTATGACCTTTCAGTATGTTGTTGACTGAAATTTGTTATATTTGTTTAAGTGTGTGAGCATGCCCACTATTGGCATATATATTATATGTGTGTGAAAAATCAAGTTGGTTTTTACTTCAGGGCTCACCTTTGTGTTGTACATCGACAGGAAGCACGCTGTGCCTGCAGGGCCTCCATGAGTCAATTTGCATAGACTTATCAACATTTCTACATACAGGGGGGGCAGCTATTATTTGTACATTTTTACCTGGGGGGGGAGGCTCACCTGATTGTTACTGTGGATGTACATAGGATGAGGGGTACACCTGACACTTATACACATTTGCTAGGCCTGCACTGCTATGTCAGGTACTCCATTTCAGTCTGTACTGTTGCCTATCATACTGGCTTGAGGCATACCACTGTAGTACAGACCTTAGCTTCCAATTACACGCATATTAGTTTGTGACTTCATAGCCTACCCAACCCACATCACACTGCCTGGCCTGCTGTTATCTGTCTGCATTGGCCTGGGGGGAGGTTACCCATATGCCTCTTCAGAGGGCATGATACAGCATTTGTTTGTGTTTGCGTTTGTCTACAACTGTCCTGCTGGCTGTGACTGTTAGGCATGTGACCTACCCAACTGGTATGTGTGAGTGACTTAAGTTGTGTCTGTGCCAGTATTGAGGGTGGTGCTGCAGGGTTGCCTATGTTAGATGCACATAGTACACTCCTTATACATGTTTGAAAATAGGTAGTGTCAAGTTAGGCATACCTTTTACTGTATGTGCAAGTCAGAGAGAGGTGTCATTTCCAGGGTTCCTACTGAGTCAGTGTATGTGCTATGCATTGCCTCTTTGCCAAGGCCAGGGCATACTGGGCATGCCTCCTTCTGCCTACTGGGGCAGGCTCAGGTTGTTTCTCCTCTGAGTCACGCTGTGCCTGTGCAGGCCTTGGCAATGGTGGGGGTCTGTTTGGCCCTGCCCCATGCTGTTCCTGCTGTAGCTGTTTCCGCAGGATCATATTGTGTAGCATGGCACATACCATAACAATTTGGGTACATGTAGTTGGTGAGTACTGCAAGGCTCCACCAGATGTGTCCAGGCAATGGAACCATGACTTGAGCATCCGAAACACATGCTCAATTATGATTCTTGTTTGTGCGTGTGCCTCATTATGGAGTTCTTGTTCAGGTGTGTGTGCATTTCTGATGGGTGTCATCAGCCATGGCTCCAGTGCGTATCCAGCATCCCTTACTAGGTGACCAGAGGGAATGTCCCCATTGGCAAAATCTGGTACAGCTGGGTCAGATACCAAATGTGGGAATCGTGATAGCTTCCAGGGCATCCAGCACACACATTCATTATTATTATGCCCTGGGAATCACACATGAACTGGCAGTTGATGGAGGGGTAGCCCTTGCAGTTGATGTAGACCCTACCCTGCTCACTGGGTGGTGCTTTGATGCATATGTGTGTGCAGTCTATTGTACCCACTACCTCAGGGTATTCTGCTATTTGGTGGAAAAGATGCATATTTCTGGCCAATGCCTCACAGGAATTGTGGAAATATATGTGGTCACCGACATGTGCTGACATGGCATCCAGGAACTGGTGGAGTACCCTGGATGCTGATGCCTGTGAAATCCCCATCATATCACCAGTTGGTCTTTGGAAGGTACCTGTAGCTAGTATTCTTAGGCCAACACATACCTTGGTATCCACTGGGATGGGTTCCCCTCTGTTGGTTCTGTGTGTGAGGCGTGGCTGGCACAGCTCAACTATTTACTGTAGGAGGTCCCAGACCACCCTATAGTGCTCCACTATCTCCAGCTCATGTAGCCCCTGGTAGGTTACCCTGGGTCTGTATACTCTTCTCTGTCTCCTCGCTGTGGATTGCTCAGCAGCATTCACAACATCACCACCCTCAGCACCTTGCACATGTTGGTTTATGATAGCAAGAGCAGCCCCTAACATTTTGTCTGACTTAAGCTTTTTAATCTTTCCCTCTTTGTATACTGCAGTGTTGCAGAGTTCTTGAGAAAAAACAAGGGGGAATGGTGTTTGCAGAGGTTAAAGTGCTGGGCTAGGCTGGGCTAGTCTGCTGCCTGTATAATTGGCTGATTCGGATATATTTCACCTGGCAGCTCTGCTAGTTCTCCTTGGTTAACTTCCTACTACTTCTTTTCCTTACTTTTGCCTTTCCGTTTCTGCCCAGGGCAGTGCTGCACACACACGCGCACACGTGCAAGGAGTTTCCTATCTTTTAACAGTGTGCACCTTGGGTTTGAGGTTTTCAGATAGGACAACTGTAGACACATCTCTTTGCAATCTTAAGCAACTCAGGGCAAACACGAGCCACTGTGCTCCAATTAGCTTGCAGCCTGTCTGACACACCCCTCATTATGTCACCTATATTCTAGTCTTCTACTCACCTACTCCTAATCTTACACTCTTGGGACATGCCTCACATGCTGGGGAAAATTGGGATTCACTATCCTTATCCTCATTTGCATAGGATTGCCTAGTAATGCATAGTTACATTTCTCACACTGAGCTTCCCCCCCCCTTAGCAACCACTAGTCAGTAGCCATGTTGTCTTCAGGCTGCCATTAACCTGCATGGAAGAATAAGATTTTAAGTGAAAATGCCTATTTTTGGCTTTTTTAAAATGATTTTCTTGTTTTTAAAGCATTGCATTTTTGCGTGTTGCTTCGCTATGCTTAAACATTGGAGATCGGGGGGGGGGGAGTTAAATTTTTATGTTTTTAAACATTTTGCAATGCCAATGGCCTTATATTTGGCCATTGGCATGCTTCCTCAACTGTATGCATCCTTTATTTGGAGCTGCATAGCTCCGTTTAGCTATTTGCAGAAATGTACTCCGTTACCAATGGAGTACATTTCTGCAGGTAACACTAATCTTCCACGGACAGTTTGTGTTTGCTGGATCGCAAATTTATCTCATTTGCATGGCTTTCACCAGCAAATGAGGTAATTTGCATACCATGACACTGTCCGTGCAAGACTAGCTTTAGCAGCTCTCGTGCACGCCCCTGCCGGCTGTTCCTGGTTTGCACGGCAGACATATTGCCGGCGTGAGCTCCTACACTCATCTTGCACTCCATGCAAGCTTTTGTGAATCCGGGGGCATGTTTTTTTTTTCTGCAGTGGTGCAACGGTTAATACTGTTAACTCTCAGGTTTGGTTTCCTGAATCAGGTACTGGCTGAGATGACTTCTGTGCAGACTTTGCATGCCCTCACTGCATTCATGTAAATTTTTGTTATGCACTCTAGTTCCTTCCCACATCCCAAAGCCATGTTGTTAATGAATTTATGATCCTACAAAATACCCCCAGATCTGTATGCAGTGTGTGTGCATGCAAGAGAGAGTGTGTGTGTGTGTGTGTGTGTGTGTGTGTGTGTGTGTGTGTGTGTGTGTGTGTGTGTGTGTGTGTGTGTGTGTGTGTGTGTGTGTGTGTGTGTGTGTGTGTGTGTGTGTGTGTATGCACGCATGCACATGCATTCTGTGATGCAGTAGTGCCCCATTATATGAATTAGCTTGTGCCCACTGATTGCCAAGATTAGAACATGGTTCCGCAAAAGCCAAAACTGGATAAACTATGTATTATAAAATTAATGAATCAGTATTCATCATATCAACCTGTCTAGCTCACCATAACACATTACTGCTGTTGCTTTTTTTCCATCTGTTTTCTTCACTGCTTTGGCCTTTATAATTTAAACCATTTTCTTTGTCTCACACAACATACCTATTTTCATGTGTTTTTCCATGTCTACAGTCTCTTAAATTACAAGGAATGAATATATTTATCAGCCTTTTCTTCCCAGCATATCTTTTGCTTTACTAATGTGAGTAGCATGAGCATAAGATCGCTTCAAACTATTCCAGATAACTGTTAGTAGACTCTTGGAAAAAATGCCAGGAATGTTACTCGGCTACTTCTGTGGCTCTATAGATAGAAAAATTGATCCTTAACAAGATCTAATAGTATTTGTTACCAATGCTCAAGATGAAAATGATCATTTCAACTCTCATGTAAAGAAGTGATTTGAAATTTTTCATAAAACAATTTAATTTCAAACCCCATTTGCTGGCATAGCACCATTCATATTGTCATTAAGATTTATGGATTACTGAGTTGCGTCATTTTAAGTAAGAATAAAAGTTCACATATAGAGATTTTTGGGTCTATATTAGAAGCACGAAACGGCTTTTGAGCGAACACGTAAAGAGCGACACATATTCATCGAACTGCATTTAAGCGATTTGATGTATATGTCACAGGGCAAGGAGGTAGTTGGCCAACTACATGGAGTTGCCCTTTCCTTCGCTATAGTGCGATCTCAGAGTTGGTATATTTAGTTAGGGGGGTGAAGCTCCCCCCACCTGATAATGGTTATTAATTTTTATTTTTTTATAACGGCCATGTGAATTTTTTCACTGGGAAAAAATTTGATTATGTGGCCATTCGCTATTTACAGGTTCGTGTATTATGTATCGACTTTTATGTAGTCGCACATATGCTCTTCCATTATTCTGATATAGACCTGAGATTTTTCTATGTATTTAACAAAGACAAATGTCTTTTTTTATCTGTCAAGTGAAGGATTTTTCTGACCAAAGAGTTTCTAGGGTGGTCCTTAGCAAGTTATGCAAATGTGTCAAAAAAATGAAAATTTAACCAAATAATAAATCACTACTACATCAAACATTGTAAAGTTAAGTTTAGCATTAATCTGGACAAGCAGAGTACAAAAGTGTACTGTACCTGTAAAACTGAGAAATTAAATTAATATTACTCTTGCACAAATAAAAGTTTTGCTAATACTAACGTCATCTAGCATAAACAGAGTCCTTATTAAGAATCCGTGGAAGAACGCAAACTCAGCCTTTGCGTGGTTTTAATATCCACATAGTTTGCTTGTGTACCTCAGTGTCTGTGATTACACACTGTGACAGTCTGATGTTTACATTTATTCTGCCTTCAGAATCATATCTTAAGAAATGCAAATACCTGCCATAGGCAAGCCACACAGGTTGGTAAAATGTGCAGCTGATTTACTTGGAAAATCAGTATGAGATTTATTTTTCCATCGTGTCTTTTTTAATTTTCTAACAGAGGTAAATAAATAGAAGAATGAATTCATTTAGCTATTCTGGGTAATGCCAGAAAAAATGCTTTAGGCTATATACTAGATGTTAGCTGAAATTTGAAAAGTATTATTTAATGTACAACTAGTGAGACATGAGGAATAGTAGAGCAGATAAGTATTGCCTTATTTCTTCTGACAAATATACATTTCAG
>NC_056746.1:1067668751-1067741251 GCF_019279795.1 Protopterus annectens
GTCTTATGGAGGCAGAATCTCTGTCTTTGCTCACCATCCTGAAAGGTACAGTTTCCATGAAGAACAAGATTTATAGTTCATTATGTGTAGTGCTGCTGCAAGCAGATATCCTACACCAAAGCCCTATGTAGTTCATAAATGCCTTCAGTATGCAGGCCAAATAAAACTATGCTGTTATGCAATACAAGGTTAAGCTGTAAATAATATACCTGATAGACAGCATAGTGTGAGTCACGTATGAACCTGTGAGCCAACAGATGCTATGGCATGAATCAGCTATAAACTCATAATTCACCCAACAGAAACATCTGCTGGGTGTGGTTCGCAGGAGTATTGGCTATGAGGCAGTAAACTGAGCCATGTAGTAATATAGTCACTGACAAATAGCATAAACTAAAAAATATATAATGCCTTGTATTAAGGTACTAAACTGGTAGGCCTCATATTAGGACATAGTTGTGCAATGTCATATGCAGTGCACATTCTAAAGCAGTAGCATATATAGATTATGTCTAATTTGTCAAATCATCGTTTGTTGACACAATATAGTTTGTGGACAATTAGTTGAGTATACAGATGCTCACGTAGTGTAGCTGTCGAATGGAAGAAGAAGAAGAAGGAAGTTTGACTGCAAAAGGTAATTGTGTGTTTGGGATGTTGATGAAAGCTTTAGATAATACTGAACGTTTCAGCATTAGTAGTTAGGAGCATGCGTGTGAGTGTTTGCAGGTTAGGGTTACAGTAACAACTAAGGAAGGAGATAGGTTTAGTGTTGTGTGTGTGTGTGTGTGTGTGTGTGTGTGTGTGTGTGTGTGTGTGTGTGTGTGTGTGTGTGTGTGTGCTGCTGTTGTATGTAATATGTGTTTCAATGAAAGATAAGTGTGTGCTTGAGATGTTAATGCTAAATTATTTGGATATACTGAAAGTTTCAACACTAGTGGATGGAAGTATGTGCAAGTGGTTGCAGGTTAGGGTTACAGGAATAGCTAGTGGAGGTAAAACAATTAGTAAATTATACAGGCAGAGAAAGTTTAAATCTTAAGGGCAGGAGTGGCTGAGGGAGGGCTGAGTAGAGTTTCAGCACAATGTTGTTACGGGTCAATGAGATAGGCACAGATGCCTAGTCACTGCTAGAGGGTCCTTATGTGAGTGGCTAGGAAGCACCTTAGTATAAGAAAGGGATATAGAATAGAAGTTACGTAAAATGAGATTATAGAAACTGACTATGAAAAATGGAGTAAATGAGTGCTGTGTGACTGGGTACATAATTATGGATTTTATATTAGGGTGTTTACAAAAAAAATTCATAGGTTAAATTGTACACCTCACTTTCAATGGGAAAAGCATTGAGGTGAAACAAAAGAAGTCATTAAGATCATTCTGTGAATTTGATCTATAATAAATACAGTCAATCTTCTTCTTTCAGCTTTTCCCGGTTAGAGGTCTCCACAGCAGATCACCTGTCCACTCATGATTGGCAGTGGAGTTTTACAGTGTCGAGTTGCCAGCCCAGCGCCCAACCTTCCACAGAAGGCACACACTCACACCTAGGGCCAATTGAGAGTGTCCAATCCACCTACAGCATGACTTTGGGATGTGGGAGGAAACCAGAGCACCCGGAGAAAACCCACGCGACCACAGGGAGGACATGCAGACTCCGCACAGAAGGCACCCCAGCCGAGAATCGAATCATAGAACCTCTTGCTGTGAAGCAGCAACGCTAACTGCTGCACCACCGTGGCCACCCAATAACAAATACAGTCAATATGGTTAGAAATATGCCCTGGGAAGTATAGAATTTCTTACTGCTATGAAATGAATAACATCATAGTGACAAGGCAAATGCTGTTATCATCATGACAATTGGAAGTGTACGCTGTTTAAAACAGAGCAATGAATGTAAATAATATAAATATGTTTTGTTTTAATAACTGCAATAAAATGTTTTTTTTCAAAACATTCCTTTAGTTAGGTATTAGCATTTAGGGACATGCATCTTATATATTACATAGCACTTTTAGGGTCATAATAAATTTAAGACAAGTGAATCTTGTATACCTTGCCATCCACCCTTAGACTGTACCTTCTCTCCCAAGGAGAGCTAAACCACTTATGCCTGGCAAGAGGGAGGAAAGGTGAACTGAGTAAGAATATAGAAACTTAGGTCTGAATGAGTTATATTAAGGCAGGATTATGAAAAACAGTGTGGAGTAAATGTATCTATATAGTGGACAGATTACACAAGAAGACGGTTAGTATATAGAAATGTTGGACTAAAATAAAGGGATAGTTGTGAGACAGATGTCAGAAATGACAAGTTGTGTTGTATAATGAAGTTATACTGGTGAGGTCTAACAGTGCAGCCAAGAATCCAGTAAGTATTATTTTAACTGTGATTTGAAGGAGTAGGTACTGACAGATTATATGATAGAAATGCATAGGGATTTCCATTTCTTGGCAACTTTATTAGAGTAGAGCAAGTCTCCTGCTGCAGTGTTAGATTTGCTAACAATTTTCTGAAGTTTATTCATGGAGCAGAGTAGTCTATTGGTGGTATAGTGAGAGATAGTGCCAGTTAGGGATGACCAGTTTTCAGGACTGGCAATGAGTGAGTTGTTTGTAGTTAGATGGGAGTAGGTCAGGCAGTTTAGTTCCATCCATTGCAGCTGTTTTAGTGCAAAGCAGTGGTGGGTTATATTTGGCATGTTGGTGGTGAATTTAGCCACTTTATTATAGAATTGCTCGGGTTGTTCTAACTGTATATATTGCAGGTTGGTAAAAATTGGACTGTCATATATATATATATATATATATATATATATATATATATATATATATATATATATATAGTGCAGGGAAGATATAGGTAAAGGCTACATGCCTTTTAACATTTTCCATTAGGTATTACTTGATCCTGTATAGTGAGCCCATTTCTGGTGTATTTTTAAACCTACTACTATGGTGTATCTAACTTGTTCAATTTGTGTATTTTACATGATGTTATATGAAAAGGGTCTTTTGTGTTGCCATTTTTTTAGGTGTGAATAGAGGTATTTTTATTATTTTTTTTACATTTAGGTATAATAAGGAGTTTATGAGCACTTTTCCTATGGATGTGAAAGATTCTTGGGTGATTTATTGGAGGTGTGGCAGGATTTGGGCAGAATAGATCAAAGCTGAGTCGTCTGCATACTGGACTATGGAGGCATTCCCAAGTAGAGGTCATTAATAAAGATAATAAGAGCATGGGACCTAAGATAGACCCTTGAGGTATGCTGACAGATACAGGGAGATAAACTGAAATGGAATCTTGCCATTTAACTGCCTGACATCAATTAGATAATTAATTTTGGAACTACGTGAGTGATGTGGCTTAGATTTGTAGAGAGGTTAGTTTCTGTAGTAGTTTAAAGCAAGACACCATATCAAACACTTTTGAGAGGTCTGAAAAAAGAGCAGGAACAAGGTTTCCTGAGTTTCCATGTGTATTTACAGTGTGAAGAAAATTAAGAAGTGCTGTAATAGTGCTGTGGTGGTGTCTAAAGACATGTGGTGAGTCGGATAATAATTTGTTTTCTGTGATTAGTGTATTTGTTGAGAATGGATGCACCTTTGGAGGATTTTGGATAGGAGTGTGAGAATAACAACATATTTGTAATTGTTAATGTCTTTGGCTAGAGGAATGGTATACGATTTTTTTCTATAGAAAAAGAATGTGGGATTTGCTGATGGACCTGTTAATTAATATGGAGATGGGATAGGCTACAGCCTTGGTAGCAAGTTTAATATATACTCTGAGAATAATATCTAAGTATATAGTGGATAATTTTAGTGTAAGGATGAATCTCTAGATCTGAGATGTGGAGACTGAATTGGGTACAAAAGAGTTTGAGATATTTTGGAGGTTTGAGGAGAGACACAGGGAATGGGTTTGTTTTAATTGATTAAAGATGTGAATGAGGGAATAAAGTAGGTGCTGAATTGCTCTGCTACACTCCCAAGGTTGGTGTCAGTAGAGGGGATTGCAGATATATTTATAAAATCCTTCACAAAACAATTTGGCTCCACAGAGGGACTGATAAATTCAGCTAGTAACATCGAAGTAACATTGGATACTGAAATTAAATTATATTATATTTATTATTATTTATTTTATTTATTTAACATTTGTTGACCGGGAATGTCCGACTAGGTTCCACAGATCCTGTTTTCAGCGGAGGCCCGGGGAGAAATGCTCCAAATGCATGTCTTTGGAATGTGGGAGGAAACCGGAGTACCCGGAGGAAACCCACGCGAACACAGGGAGAACATGCAAACTATTATAAAATTATATTGAAACAGAACTAAACAAACTGGACCATAAAAAAGCCCAGAGAGGAGATGGAATAAATAATAATGACCTGTGACTACAACATGGACTTACAGTACCATTGTATCTTTTATTTAGTAGGTCAAGATAGGAGACGTGTACTTGTTAAACCCGTCCTTAAAGGGACAGCCCCAGAGATTTTTTTTTGTTATGATTTTGGCCTTTGTTTACATTTTCAATCTGGCTTTCTGAGTATGTCCCATCTTTGGCTCCAGGGGTTGGAGGAGGGTGGCTTACAGGAAGTAAATAATGGTGTTAGTCAAATCCCATCTCAAATTGCAGTTGTACTCACAACAGCTCTCACTGAGTCATTCATTAATTTCACTTGTGCTTTTTATCCTCAGAGAAAAGTAGCCTTTCAAGAATTATGACCTCACTACTACTTTGCAGGACAGCATTTGACCAATGCAAAGCTAAAACATTAGTTAACAATTTTCTGTTCATTTCATTTCATATTTTATTTTATGTGGATTTCTGAATGCTAGCTAAGTGCTATGATGTTATGCATGACTGCTACCTGCCCTATAGAAAGTATCAGAATGATGCAAATTTTAAACAATAGTAGAAGCAGTCTTCTTTTTTTCATGTTTTGTTTTTTGATCTCTGCATACTAGCCAACTGTAATGATTTTCTGACCTGCTGTAAAAAACATGTGGGACGCAAACAATAGATTATTTTTAAACAATGAAGTCCAAAACTCACTGTCACAATAGGGACTGTACAGTACAGCAGCCTGTGATAGTTATACTTACTAATTCTGAGATTGCTTTACTATAGAGTAAGGGGAATACGTCAAGAGACAGTTAAGATTTAGTATGAATTCACTAAACTATACTGTTTTGACTATACTGCTTGCAGTTATGCTATGCCTGATAAATAAAGGAAATAAAGAGCTGCGGAATTAAGTAAGATACGCTTTTTGATTAGTTCATAAAAAGTAAGCACTGAGAGTCTTGCCTAGCCAACCCCACCATAAACACACACAAAAATATAATAACCTTATTGTTTCCCGGTGATCGGGCACTGAAAGATTTGACAGGAACTGAATATTATTAATTGTTTTCACCAGAGGGAATGAAAAATGAGATGCATAAAGTAAGCTATAACCAGAATTCTGGTTGATGATGATGTGGTAAGTGGGTGGTGGCAACTGGGAGGTATTGGGACAAGTTTGTTTAGGTCATAATTTTAGTCTCTGGTATTGTCCCTTTAAGGGAAAGGGGAATAGACCAAACTCAGAGTCATATAGACCCATGAGTTTAATTTCTTGCTGTGGTTATTTTGTATGACTTGTTCACAGAATTGAAAAGGTTTGGACTTGTAACCCATATAAGCATGCATACATTGAAAATAGATCTATAAGTACCTGTAACATGATGTTCTATAAGTGGAAAAAGGGCTGTGATGCAATTTATATAGACTTATCTTCAACTTTAGAAAAGGTCAGATGCAGAACATTGATCAATAAATTACAATGACTAAGTATTAATGTAATCTTGATAAGACTGATAGCTGCATGGCTTACAAATAGGACATGGTAAGTAACATACAGCAATTAGACAGTTAAAATTTTAGGTTATAGTCAGGTTGTCTCACAGAGCTCGGTCCTAGGCCCATAATTGTTTAGGTTTTATCTTTCAGATCATTTTTTTTTCATCCAGTCAACAAATGTTAAATAAATAACGAACTAACTAAATAAATAAATAACTAAATAAATAAATCTGAGGTATTCTATAGACTGTATGCAGATGACTTGAAACATGGATAAACTTATTACATCTGTTAAAGACTGGGCGTGTCTGCAAAATAACTTGACTCAACTCACCATTTGGGCACAGGAGAATGATATATCAAAAGCTAAGCACATGAGATGTGGGAGACATAGACTGAAGGGTGACTAATACAGCACACACTGATTGAAACTATAGATTCCTTGAAGGATCTGAGTATATATTTTCATAGAATCATAGGAGGTTACTAGGCTATTGGTCCTGAGGCCCTTATAAGCCTAGCCAAGAGTTTAGCCCATGTTTAGACAAGTCAGCACGCAGAGCCCCTGTCCATCAGGGACACAGGTGGAATCCCAGGAGTGTATTCTCTGTTTCCCATCCAGTTATCCAGGTTGTGCTTAAAAAGGGATAACGAGGTACTCTGCTTGATGTGGAGAGGGAGCCTATTCCATAGATGGGGGAGTTTCTGGGACACAAATTTGACCCGCCAATAGGTCCTATTGATATCACAGACCAGGTTGAGGTAACACGTACAGGTTGCTCAAGTGGAGCTTGACTTGCGGATATGCAGCAGTCCCATGAAGGCGGGCTCTGAGATTGCTTTGTATGCCAGACAAAGGTCACCTCTAAGGAGTCTGTAGGAGACTGAGTAGAGGGACAGGGCTTTTAGCCTATCTGTGTATGGTAGGTGTTTGAGGCCATGAATTTTCCTGGTGAGGATCACATCAGCCAATTGTTTCATGAAAGATATAAAACTATAGGCTGCATACAAAGATTTGTAAAGTCTAGGAAATCAGAAGTAATAAAGTACTTGTTTCTAAGTTACATCAGACCCAAACTACATTACAGAATAATAATAATAATAATAATAATAATAATAATAATAATAATAATAATATAAAAACCTTATAAGAAAACTAGCATGAAGTAAATTGGAAAGAGTATAGCAGAAATATACCAAAGGTATCTATGGATCTGAAAATGTAAGTTATTATTAAATATTAAATATCCGAACTTGTACAGTGTTTTATACAGATATTTAAGAGGAGACCTTATTCATATATATATATATATATATATATATATATATATATATATATATATGGCTTTTAGAGGCAACTATCTCTGGGAATGTATGTGGTCATTAAAGAGCAGTAGAAAGTCATCTGGCAACCTGTGTAAGAGATTATGTAAGAATAAGAGATATACTAATTGGTTCTCTGTGAGAGTAAGTGATGCATAGAACAGACTTTTCATTTTTTTTTTTTTTTTTTTTTTTTTTTTTTTTTGGTAGAGCTTGCTTCTTTTGGTAGAGCACAAGTGTGGTTTCTTTTTAAATTTCCAATTATATTCAGATCTGGTTGGTGGGCATACAACTCCTTTATGAAGCTACTTGCTGTGGTAATGTCTGGAATGATGCTATTATAAGTGAATTTTGAAACTTCCTCATATTATTTGGCGAAATTAGTTCTTTTGAAATCTTTGAATTCTGAGATATTGGCTTCAGCAGGTTTAGAGATTTTGAAAGTGACAGTCACTAGTTAATTATCTGCCATAATCATGGAGAGTAATAACGGGAATAGTGCATGAAGATGCTATACTTGTAAGGACAAGGTCAATAATATTATGTCCTCTAAAAGGATTGTTAACAGTCTGGTCCTGGGAATTTTTGTTTAGTAAATCTGAAAACTTCTGGGCATATCCTCATTGGAAGTGTAAGCACTCTGGATTATTGAAGGGTAGTTAAACTCTCCCAAAATAATAGAGTTCTTCTTTATGAGATGTTCATCAAGTACATTTTAGAAACCTTATATGGTTTTCAGAGGACATAGAAGGTGTCATGTAACAGGTTTTAACCTGGTAGTCGGCCTTGTTTAGTGTGATTTGGAGTCCAATAAGTTCATTTAATGGAACTCTGGGTATCTGTCTGGAGCTGATACGGTCCTTAAAAATTATGGAAATGCTACCACAGTTGCCACTTGGTCTGAAGACATGGTAGGTGCAAACCACAGGTATGGAGGGAGTGCAATCTAACGATTTAAACCAACTTTGAGCAGTTACAAAGATAGCGATCATTCCAAATGTGAGGGAGCCTCATGGACAGGCAGCTTGTGCTTGAAACTTCTGGCATTGAGAGGAGCAACCTTAATATGATCCTGCTGGATTCATGTTGACAGATCAATGGTAGTTCATAAATCTACCAAACATATTTATCCAAAAGCACTTTAGTCAGAAATCTGAAAAATATTTTTGCACCTACCCATGTGGGAAGGCACCTTCTATACCCCTGAAATTAAATATACCTACTCCAAGGTTTCATAACAGTAGAAAAAATGGAATCCTCCACTATTGCCAAAAGTGTTTTCAGCTAAACATTTTCAACAGATTTGCCCTCAACCAAGCTACCTTCACTGCAATGACATGTTCCCATCCTGGTTTTGGTTTGATACATTAGTTAGCTTGGGATGTCCATTAGCTGGAGCAAAGCTAAAAAAGGACTATGAGGACTGCAAAGACTTTAGCCAATATGCAGAAGCCCTGGAACGAGAAGTGCAGAACATCCTTTACAAAGCAAGTAAGGCTGATAAGCATATTGCCCCATGCTAACACATATCGGATCCCCCTGGAATGACACAACTATTTAGTCATATGCTGAAGACAATTATTTTTTTCTTTGTATCTTGACATAATTCTTGGAAAATGAATGATTCCACTGAGATCCAGAGCCCTGCCTACATTAGCAACATGCATGGGGAGCATACCTCTCAAGTGTACAGATTTTAGCAGCATGTCCAGATTTTTGCCTTGTATTTTTGGCCTGTTACTCATAAAACTGTGATTTTAGGCAAATCATTGCCAAATCTTTAAGGACTGAAGTCCGAAAATAATGACAGATATTTGAGATTCAGACTTTATACACTTCAGAAAATTCATGCTAATGCAAAACCTGTTATTCTATCAACTTTCTAAGTATGTATGAGCAATATTTAAAAAAATGTCCCTATTTTTTTGGCCTTTGTCCCTCCATTATTTATGGCTTTTAAGAGATTTCTTGCTGTAAGAGGTTGGTAGCTATGATGGAGAGTTCTGATGTGTCTGTTTACATATCTCTCTTGGTTTTGCATCCCAAGTCATTCATCCCCTCATGGACCACTACCAGTGTGTCACAGTCATACTTGTTAAGTACAAGGGTCTTAAAAGCCCTTTGGGATATGAGACATCCTGGTACCTGAAAGACTATTTAACATCACCCTGTTGTTGTCTAGCCTAGTGAGTGGAGACAAAATGCACATGGCTATAGCTTCGTCTATCAGTGAAACAAATTAGTTTGCAGAGTGATCTAGTGAACTGAATTTGAAATGATTTAACTTGGCAACTTTTTGTTGAAGGTGTGCTTGAAGGTAATGTGGTGTTGGATTATCAGTGAGATCTAGGCTTACTCATTCTAGGAAGCTTTTTAAAGCCTCAGTATAAAGCATTTCAGTGTGGAAGTGGATTGGTGTAGAGTGTGGTGGATGTGCTTGTAGGCCAGTTCATGTTTTTCATGAGAGTGAGGAATCCATACTTGTTTAATATTTACATCTCTCACTAACAATATTTCTTATATTGAGTAAAGGTTTATTATCTGAGAGCATCAGGCAGTTGTTACAGTTTACCTTCATGTGTGCGGATTGCACATGGGCGAACAGCAATTGCCCGAAAGGCAGTTTGCAAAGTTTGCAAACACTGAACAGAAAAAGGTTTGAATGTGCAATGAGTGAATGCACAGTGACATTCACTCATTGCACATTCGACATTTTGGGGTGGATTGCACTATAGTGGGGATCGGAAAACGGTCCCTTTCCCCACTGTAGTGCGGTCTTGGAGTTAGAATATTAAAGTAGGGGGGGTGGGAGGCACGGCCCCCCCTCTTTACACTTCATTAGATTTTTTGTTTGACATTAATGTTCGAAAATCAGCGAATCTGCTTTTCAATTTGCTGATTTTCAAACATTTACAACTGTCACTGTTTTCATTTTCGTGGTTATGATTCGCTCATATGAGCAGTTGCACCACCGTGATTCGGCTTTGTAAAGGTTACCAGTTGTTACACTGCCTCAGGATACCAACTGTGACACATTTCTGTGAATCCTTCAATACATATTTCCATCTTCTTCACAAATAAACAAAGGGTTTTGGAACAACTGTTTGATCAATTACTTCTGCTGTTTCTGACTGCATACTTTCCCATGGATGTTGTTGTTTCTGACTCCATACTTTCCCATGGATGTTGTTGTTTCTGACTCCACGCTTTCCCATGGATGTTTTTTTTATCTCTAGGTTATAAAACCAGTTGTCTCCAGCAATTTCTATCATAATAGTATTTCCATATCTGCTGATTTCTTTGTAGCATTCTCACTGCTTTGCATTGATATTTTATTCATAGTAATGTAGATGAGCTAAGTAATCTGCCTGTCAGCTTTTTACCATTATCAGCTCAGTCATGAGAGACTGAATCCCTGCAATAGAGTACTCCTACATGCCAAAACTGCAGGATAACAATTGTCATAGCTTTTGCTGCATCTCTTTATCATAAACCTGTTAAATATCTTTGGATAATTATTTCATCCGACTATTTAACTGTGGATAGCATACACTGGACATATCTTTGAATAACAACTCATGTATTACTCTTCTGAATTTCTGACATTCGTATTGTGTACCATAGTCAGATATAACAATGTCAGTTATATCCTCTGAGTAATGAAAACTTTAATGTACAAATTGTATATGGATTTATTGTATTTGTCACTTTGAGTATTATTTTTCTTTTTACTGTTTCTTTGCATTTTACTATTCTCATATGTGATTCAAATGCCCTGGCATGTTTTTTTTTTCAATTTATTATGAACTAGTATTTGGTCAGCATTGAATTTTATGTCTTGGACACAGTTTATTTCTTTACTGAAATACAAATAAGACAAAATTTCTTTTCCTAGCAAATATTTTTGATCATGTCATACCTGCCAAATCTTTTGCAGTAACTTTTACTCAGCAACAGCATTACTAATTCAATGTCAGCATGTCTCTGGCTTTTTTCCTTCTTTTTCTGCTGTTATTGGTAACTTGCCATATTACCCAAAGATCTCCAATTCTTCTTCTAGCAACTTTCCATGCTTTTGTGATAAATATGCTCTTCTCACTGTATCTTGAATCTGCGTTCATTGTCTCGTCTATATCTTACATCCAGATCATACTTGTAGATTAAATAACATTATCTTGAATCTATTAGGTGCCTAGCTAAAATACTTTCGGAATATGCCTTGCATAGGTTTCTAGTCTGTTTCCACCTGAATGCATGTTTCATAGACATATTTATAGAATTTATCACATAGATATACCATTGTTAACACCTCTTTTTCTATGTGATCATATCTCTTCTGTGCATCAGTAAATTTTCCTTAACGCAACACAACTATCTTATTTACATCATAATATATTAAAACCAGATCATCTATAACTAGATTCTGCAGAGTTAGTACATTTCATTCTAACAGCTTTCTTAGAGGCATAGTTATCTTGAACATATTAGGCAGGAACTTTGCCATAAACTGTACCATTCATATAAAGCTCTGTAATGCATGTTTGCTTTCTGTCTTTGGCATCTGTGCAGTCTGATTTTGTTTTTTTGGTTGTGTTTTAGGCATGTCTGTCTTATAATACATTTTATAATACATTTGCTCTTGTTTTACCTGAAATTGTGTCATTGTATTTTGCAGCTGTAATAGTCACATGTCACACTCTTATTGTGTTTGAATCAATAATAAATAGTTATGTTTATAATACCTTTAAAGCCTTTGATCTCCTCTAGATTGGCTCTTTGGAAAACTTGTGACACTGAAAAGAAAGCCTTGCCAGCACATTGGCAAAGTGGTATAAAGCTATGACTTTTGCTTCAAATCACATGGGTTTGAATATCAACTCAGACACTTGAGGAGACGGTACAGGAAAGATGAGAAATGAATAATCAGGGCTCATCCACCTTGTAAGCAAAGGACTTAGTTACTTCACAGGATGACTATGATTTATACACTTATACCTGTGGTATGTAGTACCATAAACTAAAGGCTGTAGGTGTGGTAGTGTATATGTACATGATGTCAGCAAACATTTGTGAAAGTCATCTAAAAACATATAAGGTACCAAGCCTGCAAGGCTAGAAAGCAAAGTATAATTTATTAAACAAAACAAAGGTACAGGTAAATGCTTTTCTGATCTGCTAATTGTGAAAATTTGGTTGATGCAGTATATAAATGTTGGTTGTCTTTTAACAAGTTTGTCTGATGAAGCGATTGGCAGATTACGAAAGCGCTTACCTGTACCTTTGTTTTGTTTAATAAATTATACTTTGCTTTCTAGCCTTGTAGGCTCAGTACCTTATTTGTTTTTAGTTGCACTTGTTTTTTGATACCGTGCCGTATCCTGTGCCTGTCTACATATTTTTTGGTGTTTCTATTTGTGAAAGTCATAGCCATGGTATGAGGACCTAGGCAGAGAACAAAAATCCATACCTCCTACAATGAATAATGTCAGCACTCTCACAATTAGAATAAATAGGTCTGTAATAACGGGTCAATAGAGTAGAGAGAAAGAGGCTCAGTGGTTATGTGGGGATAGGGATAAAAAAAAGAAATATTAAATGGAAGTGCAAAGGAAAATCTGTACCTTCCTAATAGTATTTTAAATGTGCACACTTTTTTGTCTAGCTTGGTCTCTGGGAATTTTTTGTATGCTTTTATTATTGGAAAGTAATTGCATTGTTGTGATCACTTCTGTATGTGTAAGTAGTAGACAGTACTCAAATGAAAATATTGTCCTTTGCAAATGCAACCATACTGTTCACCTACATGGTCTCTTCTTGCTTCTTAATTATAGTTCTTTTTTTATTCCCTTCAAAGCCTACTTAATTCTAATCCTGGTATCAGTGGTATTGCATCAGGGTTTATTTGCTCATGACTTTCCCCTGACAAATTTGCTATTGTCCACATAAGTTCTCCAAATATTCCACTAACTGTTCCATATGCCATGACAAAAATAAACACTCTTGAAAGTATTCCACACTACAAATATTTTGGTATTTGATTAGATAACACATTTATCTTCCAACATCATATGTAAGTTATAAATTCTAATGTCAATAAATGCCTCTTCTGTGAAGAAAAAAAATTCCAATTTTCTCCTGTACCACAGCTGTAAGGAGTCCTACACCCTAGTTGGAAAATGACCCCCTCACTGCAACTACCTCTAGAGTCTACCTTTCCAGATTTATAACCCTCTTTCCAAAAGAAAACTCCATTATTTCACTTTAAAAAAGCCAACTGGCTCTCCATTCACCAATTAACTATCTTTTTCATAGGAAACTCTACACTTTGCATTACTGTTAAGTGCTCTCATATTCAAGACTATTTGAAAGAAAGCTTCTGTACCTTCATATAACCTTAGATATTTGTCCAAATATGCATCACGCTTACATGAACTATTTAAAGATCTAAAATTCACTGAGCAAATATTCTCCATACTCACATCCAAAGTCTGCGAAGACATACCTCTTGATATAAAACCTATCAACTTTATTAGAAACTTCCAGAAAGAACTAAAACACTATTTCTTGAAACAGGCAGTCTGAATATGTGAGCAGACTAGCTCTAACATTCCCCAAACATTTATACTACTGCAAATAATATTTCAAACTAGCTCTAGACATTCATATGTTCAGTAAACCAACCCCATGAACAGATTACACACTATCTCTTCCTGGAATATCCTGCACACTGAATCACTATTTTTATCCTCTGTAACCCTCATTATTTTTGGTGTCTGTCCAAGCCTGCTTCTTCTCTACTATACCTAATGCTTACTGTACCATATTAACTTCCTGTCTCTGAATCTTTAACCTGTTGACTCCTGTACACATTACAGTTACTCAACTTGGTCATACTTTAACACACATTGTAAACACCGTGTGTAACAACAAGGGTTTTTCCCTGGGCATAGTTTCCATTTTTAACTATTGACCATATCCCTTTTGACATTAGAGGTGGCCCCTTCTCTATAAAACTTGAGGTCCGAGAGTTGGAATGGCAACTGACTTTAGATGCGTTTTCTGCACCTGGCCTTAATGAAAACTGTAATATTACTTTGTGTGCTGAAACTGAGAAGCACACAGAGGTAGATTTTTATTGATGTAAAAAGGTTTTTTATTAAAAAGATTTTTAACTGATGATAAACTAACAACATTCTGAGATTTACACAATAGAGGAACATGTGATGGAACATTACGTTTCTAAACAACCTTTGTGCTTACTAGCACAGACGGTATTTTACATGACTTGCCTCTTAATACAGTGATATGAAGGCATAAAGGTAAATTCTGATTTACATAAAATAAACTAACAACACTATAAAATTTATGACCTACATTTAATATTGTGTTTAACTGTTTTAACAAGTACATAATTTTTATAAAAAGTTTTTAATAAATTAACTAAAAAGTATTTTACTGAATATACTAAAAATACTGCTGTAGCACTTTGGCAAATGTGAACATATTTTAATGAGTATGATGCTACTGTGACGTTTCTAGGTTCTATTTTGGCGCCATTAATTATTTAAAAGTTTAGCGTATCAAGCAAACTGTTTTTCTGATGAAGTTACTGTTGCACAGTAACGAAAACATTTGTGGATTAAAAATAAACTTACGTTCATTCACTGGGACTGCTTGGACTGTTTCGCTTACCTTTCTATTTTCACTAGTTTGGTTTTGTGTTTCTGAGTGCTTGGTTTGTGATGGCTTCTGGTAGTGTCACAAGCCCAAGCAGCCCGAACCTTTTTGGTTCTAAAAGCCAAAGTGAACCTTTGGACATTCAGTCCTTATTACTCGGTTTATCGCAACACATTGACAGTTTGTCAACCCGATTGGACGTGGTTGACCAAAGGGAATCTGAAAGAACACAGGCACGTTTTCCTACAATGAGTCGACTACCTGTTAACACTGTAAGTGGAAGTAGTAACCTATCGATACCACCAGCACAACCAGCTAGACAAATTGGGTTTAACTCGCAGACAATGAGTGAAGGTGTACTTAATGGTTCTATGGAGACTACTGCTACATCTAATTCACCGAGACAGCGTACGTATGTACAAACTATCAGTACCGGCTTACAGAACTTGGACCCAGCTCTTATTGGCATTCCACTAATGACCGATTGGATCAAGAACACTGATAAGTTTAATTTTGGTCCATTAACACAACAGGAACGACCGACAATGGACACTGAATCAATATCAGTAAGTACACATGTAATTGCTGAAAAACTGAAAATGCTAGACGTTAAGATGCTGAAATTAAAAAAACTGCAACTAGAGGTAGCATACTTTAAACAATGTTTGGAAGACAAGGTTGTGCCTAAGGGACTTAGGTGCAACTTTTTTCCTACTGGCTTACTTCCAGACTCTGCTTTTTATAAAGATTTAACTACCTTGTTTGATCAACAGGGAGTACAACTGTTAGAACTGATGATTAAACACTACTCCTTGAATATTGACTTGATGATTATCGAAGTGAACGACTTGGACAACTCGATAAAAAGTGATTTGGATTTTATTAGATATAAATATGACTATAGTCGTATTTTTACTAGTATTGATGCTCTTATTGAAAAATTGAAACTTAACAAAACAAAGAAACTTGAACAGGACAGAAAGGCATATAATTCAGGTACTGCTTATCCCAAACTACATCTTAGTTCAACAGGGTTTAAGGCTACTGCACGTTCTGACTCTATACATAATACACCTGACCAAACACCACAGCCTTTAGGTTCCAATGTTATGGTGAATAATATAAATAGTGAACAACTTGACGAGACACCTGTAGAAGAATTAAGACGGAGTGACAGACTCCGAGCAAACTTAAACGTAAATGATGGCCAACAAGGTAAATCTACAGGATATAATTCTCAAATGGTCCCCAATAATAAAAATAATTTTTTAGGAGCTCGGAACTCACGCAAACCGAAGAACAAGAATTGGAACAACTGTCGCAGATGACAATGAAGGATGGTTTGACAGATGGCCTGATATTGAACATACTAACTAACTCTAAAGGTGACTTTAAAATCTATAACTTTTCTACTATTGGTATTGAGCCGGACTTGATAGAATTACTTTCATATGGAAATACATTTGTTCCAAGCAAGAAGTTCAGTGTAGCTAAAACATTAATTGATTTGAAAAGTTATGTGAGAAAACTAAATTTGAAACTATTATTCAATAATGTAGATTCTTGTGAACCAGAAGTCTTGAAACCTCTGAGTATATTCAACCCGCCTCTGCATCCTGCACTAATGTTATTTGAAAACATATGCGAGTCAGATATCAGACATATTGCAGAACCACATACCCACAAGAACACATATGTTAAGTCTAATATTTCAAAAGACCAGGCAATGTCCTTGTACACACTATGCAGTGCCCCAGTGAGAGTGATAAAATCGGACAAAGGGGGTGGGTTAGTTATTTTTGATATTACAGATTACAATAAAAAAATGAGCACAGTATTAGATGGACCGGCTTATACTAAGTCGTCTTTAAATGAAATGAATACTGTTAATACCAGAATTAGAGGTTAATACAGAGACTTGTTCATTGGAGGGAAAATTGACATCAACACTTACAATTATATTGATGTCTCTTTTCCAAAAGTTCCGGTAATCTTCGGAATACCAAAAGTACACAAGGATCAGAATAACCCCCCTATGAGGGCACTGATAGACAGTCGGGGTAGTTTGATATACTCAAGTGCAAAATTGGTAGATAACATCTTGCGGAAATATTTAAAGTTAATCCCACAAATATGTAAAGATTCCTGGATGTTTTTAAACAACATTAATAACCTACAATTTGACCCTACACTGAATTTTTTAACAGTGGATGTAGTTGACCTATATACTTCAATACCACATAATGAAGCCGTTGAATGGCTGGCATTAATGTTAGAGAACTTAAAGGCCACTAAGGTTGAAATTGATCTTGTCACAGAGTTATTAGACATAATTTTAACATCAAATTTCTTTACGTTTAACAAAGAGTACTACCTTCAAAAGCAGGGCATTGCAATGGGCTCACCGTGTGGTGCAAGTGTAGCAAATTTATTTGTAGCCTATTGGGAGAAGGAAAATGTATTTAACAATCTGGATATCATACCTTGAATCAGGTATTACACCAGATTCCTTGACAATATTTTTATCCTATACAGTGGAAGTGAGGAGGAGGCTACTTCTGTGATTGAATATTTTAATTGTACTACACAATTTTTCAAATTTACATACCACTTCAACACAGAGCGAATTGACTATCTTGATGTAAAACTAAGTAAGGACATAGGTAATAGTTCATATGAGTCGACAATATTCAGGAAACCTACATACTGCAATTAATTTTTTCACTACAATAGTGCACATCCATTTAAACAGAAACGGTCTATAGTTAAAGGCCAATTCATTAGGGCTGTGAGAATGTGCTCCTCAGATACAACATTCTACACTGAGTGTCACTTACTAAAGGAAATGTTCATCAATCAGAACTACCCGATACCACTGATTGACTATTTATACCAAGAAGTTGAACATAAAAGGAAAAACAGAATATACTTCCCTTTACTTTGTAATAGAGAAGTAACTTTCTTTCAAGCCACTGACACTTGCACTGAGACAGGTTGTAACCACTTGGAAACCCCTGACTGTGGCAGTATCATATCTATCAATCCAGGCAAACGATACAACATTAGCTTTATCACTACGTTTAACATTGATTCTGAGCAAATTAAGTCTATTTTAATCAAGAATTGGCAACTTATCAAAGGAAATTTTAAACTGGAGGAAAAACTAGGGTCCTTTCCTAAATTTGTATATAAAAAAGGGAGTAACCTTAAGTCATTATTGGAAAGGAGAAATGAATTTCCTACCTTTTCGAAATTAAAGGGAACATACCCTTGTGGTACATGTAGACAATGTAACCATATAAGATCTGCTAACTCTTTTGTAATTAGAGATAAGAAATACTACATTAACCATAGATTTAACTGTGAGTCTAAATCTATAGTGTATTTAGCGACCTGTGATTGTTGTCCAGATTTTTATGTAGGAAAGACTGACCGCAAACTACGGGAAAGACTTTATGAGCATACTTATGCCATTAGGAAGAACAAAGAAGACAACGCTCTGGCTAAACATATAGGGGTTTACCCTGGGCATAGTTTCCATTTTTTAGCTATTGACCATATCCCTTTTGACATTAGAGGCGGCCCCTTCTCTATAAAACTTGAGGTCCGAGAGTTGGAATGGCAACTGACTTTAGATGCGTTTTCTGCACCTGGCCTTAATGAAAACTGTAATATTACTTGTGTGCTGAAACTGAGAAGCACACAGAGGTAGATTTTTATTGATGTAAAAAGGTTTTTTATTAAAAAGATTTTTAACTGATGATAAACTTACAACATTCTGAGATTTACACAATAGAGGAACATGTGATGGAACATTACAACGTTTCTAAACAACCTTTGTGCTTACTAGCACAGATGGTATTTTACATGACTTGCCTCTTAATACAGTGATATGAAGGCATAAAGGTAAATTCTGATTTACATAAAATAAACTAACAACACTATAAAATTTATGGCCTACATTTAATATTGTGTTTAACTGTTTTAACAAGTACATAATTTTTATAAAAAGTTTTTAATAAATTAACTAAAAAGTATTTTACTGAATATACTAAAAATACTGCTGTAGCACTTTAACTGGCAAATGTGAACATATTTTAATGAGTATGATGCTACTGTGACATTTCTAGGTTCTATTTTGGCGCCATTAATTATTTAAAAGTTTAGCGTATCAAGCAAACTGGTTTTCTGATGAAGTTACTGTTGCACAGTAACGAAAACGTTTGTGGATTAAAAATAAACTTACGTTCATTCACTGGGACTGCTTGGACTGTTTCGCTTACCTTTCTATTTTCACTATGCTGGACCATTTACACAGACCCATCAGCAAGTGTCTGCAGCTCCACCTCCAGAATGGCATGAGTGTGCAAGAATATGTAGGCTGCAGACCACAATACTAGACACAGCTTCATTCATCTTGTATTCCCCAGGAAATTACTGTGAGCAAATAAGTATATCTGTCAGTAGTTGATATAATACATCACACTGTAAAACAGTACATATGTCTGAATATCTCTGCTAGCACCAAAACCATGTAGCACAAGCAGCACAGACACAACTAGTTACAGTATCCCACTAACCTTTGCCCATTGTGACTCCATATTGTCAACCTATCTACAGATATCCTGCAGAAACAGGTTTCTAGCTGTAGATGTAGAACACAAATGCCTGCACTGGAGTACAACCTACCTGTAATGGATTCACACATTCAATACAGAAGGTCATACTGGGCATGCTCCCACACTTAGAGAAACAAAGCCCATGTCTGACAACAAAATACAGAAGGGTCATACTAGGCATGGTCCCACACTTAAAATTAAGCCCATATTTGACAACAACAGTGGACTATACATATCTGTCAGTTGCAGATTTCTGTGCACACATACCACATTGCACACCCTTCATGCTTTGCACACACATCGGATAGGAATACACACATGTATCCAAGGACAACACACTATAATAGGCCAAACATACACAAACAGAGATGTGGGGAAGAGAGAGACAGACAGTGACAAAGAGCTTCTCATCATGAGGCCTGTCCCACCCACTACACATCCAATTGGCCAATATCACATGATGTGCCAATATCTATCACTGTAGACATTTGCTTCTGGTAGCCCTCAGCACTATAGTGTCTGCTGTGCTTGTGAAAACTGTGTAACATGACAGTACAAATCATTATTCATCTAGCAGTCGTATACACAGTCCTGTCAAATGTAAAGTTGTGTGTGACTGAGTGCTGTGTGTGTGTTTCCAGAGGAATGGTTTATGGCCCATTCACATACACTGTACTCCACTTTGCCCTAGTATTGTGGTCTGCAGCCTACATATTCTTGCACACTCATGCCATTCTGGAGGTGGAGCTGCAGACACTTGCTGATGGGCTTTCGGATATTGGCAAAGGCTCTTGCTACCCCCATAGTGCCTTTTTTAGGCAAGGCTCAAAAGACAAACCCACCTCCATAGGTATCACAAGGGATAAGAAACTAAGAGTAATGCTACTCAATGCCAGAAGTCTAAACCTCAAGATGCACGCACTCAAAACTCTCCTTAGCATGGAGAACATCGATATCTGTGCAGTAACAGAAACCTGGTTCAAGGCTCCCGAGAGCACCCCAGCACTACCAGTTTATACCTCATACCATGCTTTTCGGCCCCAAAACTTGGACCGAACCACAAAAGGAGGGGGAGTATCAATATTCGCCAAAGATACCCACACCTCCAGGTTGGTGGCACAGCACGAAGCATCAGAAACTATCCATGTGCAACTAACAGTGGGTAAAACTGCCTTCCAGTTTATAGCCTGCTACAGACCACCCTCCCAAACCCAGGAATCCCACTCGACCTTCCTGAGAACACTGGAAAATATGAAGGTCTCTCCAAACACCATTATATTGGGTGACTTCAACTACCCAAACATAGACTGGGAGCATTACTCTAGCTCCAACACCCTAGCCCAAAGGTTCCTAGAATTTATAAACTCAAATGCTATGGAACAACTTGTTACCACTCCCACAAGACAGGAAAACATACTGGACCTGATCATCACCAACATGGGGACTCTATGCTCCAGACCAGAAGTGTATCCCTCATTGGTAAGATCAGACCATAAACTAATCTCACTGGATATTCACATCCCGACTCCACCCCCTGCCCTGAAAACCACAGTGAAAAACTTCTCTAATGCAAATTTCACACTCCTCAAAACCGAGGTGGAATCCTTCAAAGCCCCTGGGCCTGTGGAAAATATGGCCCAGACCGCAGAATCCTTTATAAATGCATTCTATGAACACCTTCAGGAATGCATGGCTCATGCAATCCCAAATAAAACCAAGTCCCAATCCTCCAAAGGCAGACATCCTGTCTGGTGGACCCCAGCCATAAACAAACTATACAATAGAAGGAGGAAGCTACTACATGATAGAGCAAAATCCCAAAAGGGGAAGGCATCTCTGATCAGTATTAGCAAAAAACTATGGGCACTTATAAAATCGTCTAAGGCCAGCTTTGAGAGAAAAATTGCACAGGACACTAAGGATAATCACAAGGCTTTCTTTAGTTATGTTAGGAACCTGGGTGGGAATTCCCAGATATGCTCAGAATTAGTCCAAAATGACAAAAAATACATCGAAACCACAGACATTGCCAACATCCTAGCTGACAGGTTCAGCGCAAACTTCTCCCCCCCCCTCCCCACCAAAAGGGCAAATATCTATCCCAGCAGAGTGCTGCCCCCCGGACATCTCAGATGCTCAGGTAAGAGCTGCCCTCTCCAAAGCAAAAAACACAGCATCAATGGGACCAGACGGTATCCCAGGCTGTGTCCTACATGAACTCCAAGAAGAGCTAAACCCAAACATAAAACTACTGTTCAATCTCAGCCTTACTACAGGATATGTACCCAAAGAGTGGCGTACAGCAACATTGGTCCCTCTCCACAAAGGTGGTGCCTCAATGGATCCTGGAAACTATTGCCCCATAAGCTTGACTAGCTTGGTCTGCAAAGCTATGGAAAGGATCATCATGGACCTCATAAATAAAGATATTGGGGACCTACAGACACTGGATCCTACCCAGTTTGGCTTTGTTAAGGGCAGATCCTGCCTCTTAAACCTGGTTGATTTCTTTGAAACAGTCACTAAGACCATTGACGAGGGGAAGGTGGTCCACACAGCCTACCTGGACCTCGCAAAAGCCTTCGATACAATACCCCACTCGGGCATTATAGATAAGCTCACCAGCTTAAATATAAACCCCTATGTCACTAGATGGGTTGCAAACTGGCTCAAGGACAGAACCCACATGGTTAGAATTGCTGGAGCCATGTCAGACTCCAAACCAGTTACAAGTGGCATCCCACAAGGCTCAGTCCTGGGTCCTCTCTTGTTCGGTATATATTTCTCGGAGGTACATGCCAACACGGAAAGACTGTGGCTGACCAAGTTTGCAGATGACTGCAAACTGGGCGCCATAATCGACACTCCAGCCAACACAAGCATCCTCCAAAAGGGCCTCATAGAAACAGACAACTGGTGCCAGAACCATGGCCTCAAGCTAAACGCCAAAAAGTGTATAGTCATCCCCTTTGGCAAAAACAAAGTGCCCACAAATTACCACATAGGTGGTAATCCATTAAGTACAGAAGAAGTAATTAGGGACCTGGGGACCCAAGTTGATAGCAGTCTCTCATTTGACAACCACGTGGCCAAAGTGGTTAGAAAAACATTTTATATAGCCCACCTAATCATAAAGGGATTCACATCTAGATCAGTGGAGGTCATCGTGCCTCTTTACTCATCCCTCATCAGGCCCATAATTGAGTACAATGCCCCTTTTGGGATGTACCTTACCAGACAACTGCAGCAACTGGAAAGACCCCAAAAGTACCTCACCAAGAGGGTCAAAGGGCTCAAACAGATGCCATATGCTGCCCGGTTAAAGAAACTCCAGCTCTACTCAGTGGCATACCACCTGCTCAGAGGCGATCAGTGCCTGACGTATAAAGCCATGTCCAACCTGGAATTAATGGACATGCTGCACCTCAGAAAATCCAAATCCCATCAAGCTACGCGCTCGAGAGACTTCAACCTCAGCACTGAAATAAATAGGACATGCTGGAGGGACAGATTCATAACCCAGAGGCTCCCTTCACTCTGGAATAAAATCCCAGTCCAGGTTAGGCAGAGTCCCTCATTGACTCTCTTCAAGAGGAATCTTGATGAGTTGACGGGAGATCATAGGTTTAACCCAGTATCACTTCTGTGTCACTGTTAGACAGAGGCACAGTATACTAACCTCGAAAAAGGGCATAGCAAAATTATTTTAAAATGGGTGGTGAAAGCCAAACACACTCTGGCTAGGCTTATAAATGCCCTAGGGCAGATAGCCTAGTATGAACCTATGAACCTATGAACCTAGTTTACCTAGCCTGCTGATGCCAGTCACCTTGAAATACCCCCTAGGAGAATGATCACCCATATAAGCTTTGTGGTGCATGCAATAACTGTGTAATGCTATAGCATGATGTACTAGGTAGGTAGGAGTTCTAATCCCAGGTGTGGACACTGTGTTTGTAGGGATCAATGATTTTGAGGCCATTCACAGGCACTACACCTCCCATTGCCCAACTTTAGCAAGCCTGCTGATGTCATTCAACTTGAAATACACCTTTAGAGAAGGGCTAGCCCTATATGCTATGTGGTATTTTTGATAACTGCATGATGGTATAGTGTAACATATTAGTTAGGAGTTCTAATCCTAGATGTGGCAACTGTCAAACTCTGTGTGTGTAGACAGAGTAATGCTTTTGAGGCCATTCACAGTTAGTACACCTCCCATTGCCCTACTTTAGCAAGCCTGCTGATGTCAGTCACCTAGAAATACCTCCTTGGACAAGACTCAGCCCTGTAAGCTCCATGGCACATGCAATAACTGCATAATGCTATAGTGTGATGTACTAATTAGGTAAGAGTTCTAATCCCCGACATGGCCACTGTAAAACTTTATGTGCGTGTGTGTAGAGAGCAATGGTTTTGAGGCCATTCACAGTCAATACACTTCCCATTGCCCTACTTTAGCAAGCCTGCTGATGTCAGTCACCTTGAAATACCTCCTTGGACAAGATTCAGTCCTGTAAGGTCCATGGCATGTGCAATAACTGCATAATGCTGTAGTGTGATGTACTGGTTAGGTAGGAGTTCTAATCCCAGACATGGCTACTGTAAAACTGTGTGTGTGTGTGTGCGTGTGTGTGCGTGTGTGTGCGTGTGTGTGTGTGTGTGTGTGTGTGTGTGTGTGTGTGTGTGTGTGTGTGTGTGTGTGTGTAGAGAGTAATGCTTTTGAGGCCATTCACAGTCAGTACACAGTAAATAATGAGTTTAGGTTACCTATGTTCATTGTCAGGATAAACAGTAGGTATACTTACGCTCAACAATGAGCAAAAATATGCTTTTTACTGTTACTAGTATATTTTCTATTTTGTATTGTGGTTTTTATACGTGTTTTGTATGCTCCGTGAGATTTTCAGTATTTTTTAGAAGAATGGAATAATTTGTTTAACTGATTACTTTTTGAACAAGGTTTTTTTACAAGGTTAATATAACTTTTTAACTTCTTAGTCTAATTTGATGTATCTTTAAATTACTAATGAAGTGTAAGGTAATTAACTTAGATCATTTATTTTGTCTATTTAAGATGGCTTAATTGATTCTGTGTTTGTCTGAAGAAGGCGAGGTAAGCACCTTGCTGAAAGTGCTTACAATTAAACAGTTTTAGTCGAGTTGCCGGCTCTCATTGATTCCTTTTCGCCTGTTTTAAAAGTTTTATTTTGTTGGTTTTTTGGTGTATGCTTTTTCGTTTTCTGATGGCGAGTGGAACCTGGGCGGCTTCTCCTAACTTGTTTTCCCAAGAAGGAACCTCTAGTGGGACTAATCAAAATGAAATCGGAAATTTGACTGCCCTAGTACAAGTTTTGCTAGGGAGAGTAAAAGCTCTTTCGCAGAAAGTTGAAGCTTCTTGTTTGAATTCTACTCACAGAACACAAATTTCAAGTACTGCATCCAACAACACTAACGTTAACAGCAATAAAGAAAGCAATTCTGATAATAGTTCTATTAATTTGTGACCTGGTGAATGTAATGACAACAGTGTGAATCGTCCTGGGTGTATGGAAGCAAACAATAGCCAAAATCCTGACACAAGAATTGGTAATAATCAGAATTTTAACTTTAATACTGTGGTTGCTAATAACATAAGTGAACACGCTGACGCTAATGCCCATCGTGTTAATAATCAACTAGTAAATCAGGAAGAACTAATTCCGTGCATGGTGTCCTTCCTGAATAACAATGTTTTTTTCAACATGACACCTAATTCGAACATGAATTCACCTTGTGATACACAACAACAAGATGAAGCAGTATTGTTGTCCAATTTGATCAATGACTTTGACAATAAATTATACAAGTGCAGGAAGTTGCAGCTTGAAGTTGCCTATCTGGAAGAATGCATTGAAAAGAAAGTGATACCGAAGGGCTTACGCCAATGGCGTTACCCGGCAGGATTAGTAAACAACTCCACTTTCCATAAAGAACTAATAGAACTTTTTGAACGTCAAGGATGTGAATTCCTTAAATCCCTTATCAACTTTTATAACAATGACATCCAAAATATGAAAACTGTTTTAACTAATCTTGAGCAAGTTATTAAAACCCATAAAGATTTTTCAAGGTATAAGTACGAATATTGCAGGATTTTTACTAGCATAGCAGCAGCAATGGATAAACTTTTGCTTACTAAAAAGAAAAAAATTAACAAGGGATTTAAATGATTATTCGAACAACAGAGCTTATCCTAAGCCCCCACAGGTAGCAACTTTAGTTCTCATTTCTAATGGAGCAGTTTATAATGGGAATAGTGACAACGTTAGCGAAAATCCACAAGATTCTTCCATTGACAATTCTGCTGACATTAATGATGATATACAGCCTTTGAGACGAAGTGAAAGGCTTATAAATAATAATAACTATAGGAATAATAATAACAGGTCCAATAATACCAATAATGGCAGGAATAATCAAAATGGGCATGTCAGCAACAACAGTAATGTTAATAATAATGTGGAGTTCAATGACGGAGATGAACATCAGGGTTTTCGCAGGAACCAGAACGGGCATCAGAACAGTCGCCAACCCAATCGGAACCAAGGGCAAACGAGGAACAGAAGGAGGCAGAGGAAAAGATAGCACCATTTTTTGATTTTGGATCTGTTCCACATATTGTTACCAGTTCAGGGGATGATTTCAAGATTTTTAATTACACCATCCTTGAAGTTGAACAAGAATTTGTGAATTTCTTGTCTAAAGGATTAACTTTTGTTCCAGGAAAGAATATGGACATAGCTAAGATGGTCATTGATTTAAAACTTTTTGTTAGAAAATTGAACCTTGACCTGCTTTTTGGTGAAACCTCTTGTATGACTAATACTATCAGAGTCTCTAGTTTGTTCAATCCCCCCTTACACCCAAGTCTAAACATTTTTGAGAGAATGTGTGAGATGGACTTTTGGGCATCTAACAACAAGAAAAACCAACAAGGTAATCACTTTAATATTAGTCTGAACAAGAATTTTTAAAGTTACTGCATGATTGTAACATAAGAGTCATGAAGCCTGATAAGGGGGAGGCCTGGTCTTCATGGATCATTGTGTTTATGTAAAAAGTATGAGTGCACTACTTAATACTGACACATATATGCAGGTCAGTCTTATTCAAGTCAATTCAGCATATAAAAAATTAAATCCATGCTGAATGACTTATTTTTAGAAGGATATATAGATTTAGACCTGCATCAATATTTATCCATGTTAGCACCTAGAACACCAGCTTTATTTGGTTCTCCAAAGATACACAAAGCCATTAACAACCCTCCCTTCAGGCCTATTGTTGACGGCCATGGGTCGGTTACATATGGCTGTGCTAAATATGTAGACTATATCCTTAAACCTCTAGTTGATAGTGAACCACACATATGTAAGGATTCATGGAGTTTCCTGAGTAACATCGACAAACTAGTATATCTTAAGGACACTTGTTTTTTAACACTTGACATCAAGGATCTTTACACCGTAATCCCACAAAAAGTTGGCTTGGAGTGGATTAGGGATTTTTTATTAAGAAAGAAATCCAGTGACAATACTATATATTTGATTGAAACTTTGCTTGAAATTGTTTTGACCAATAATTTCATGGTCTTTGAGAACCAATTTTATTTGCAAAAAACAGGAGTTGCCATGGGGTCTCCCTGTGGCGCTAGTTTTGCCAATGCGGTTATGACACAATGGGAGAATAATTTTTTGTTTACTAACATCATGTTTCAGAACGTCTCCTTGTATACCAGATACCAGGATGACATGTTCTGTATTTGGAAGGGTGACATTTCTTCTGTACCAGAGTTTATTGAACAAATTACACAAACTACTAGGTTTTTGGATTTCACTTATGAAACAAGTGAAAGTTCGATTAATTATTTAGATATCTTGTTAATTAATGACAAGACAAATGGAAGATACAAAAGCTTAATTTATAGAAAACCCACCTATTCAAACACATTTTTACATTTCTCTAGCAATCACCCTTACCATCAAAAGAAAGCCGTGGTTAAAGGCCAGATGGTAAGGGCAGCTAGAATGGTTTCAGACAATATTGATTTTGAGTCTGAATGTGTGAGCCTCACGAATATGTTTTTGAATAGGGGATACCCATATCACACGGTCATTAATATTCAGAAAGAAGTGGTTTTCAAGAGGAGTATAGGTCATTTTGTACCCTTATTGAATAAAGAGGGTTGTTTTGGGGAAGATAGCTTAGGAGATCAAAGGAGATCAAATAATTTGCAACATACTAGTATACATCACACTAGTTTTTTGTGTACATTCTCCCTGGATTACCATCTCATTAGAGATATTCTTAATAAAAATTGGGAGATCATCAGATGTGATGAAACACTGATGAAAACATTGGGTGTAAGTCCGAAGATTACTTTTAGGAGGGGGCGTAATTTAAAGGCTATATTGGAAGCTAAAAGGAAACCACAGATGAATAGACCTATGGGTATGTTCAAATGCGGTTCCTGTTCTCAATGTAAATTTATTAATACCACTAATGATGTATGTATTAATGATAGAAACTATAAGATCAGGGGTAGGCATAATTGTGATACAAAGAGCATCACTTATGTAGCATTATGCTCCCAATGCAAAGCTTATTATATAGGCAAAACCGAAAGAAAATGTAAACAACGTGTATATGAACATTGTTATGCCATCCTGAAGAAAGACCCTAATAACGCATTGGCTAAACATTGTTTAGATCACCCTGGGCATAGTTTTAAGTTTACCATCCTGCAACATAGAGTGCAAGATATTAGGGGGGGACCTTGGCAAATACATTTAGAAATAGATGAATTAATGTGGCAAATCAAGACTAGAGCCCACATTTATCCTGGATTAAATGAGAACATCTCAATTAGATGTATTTTTAAACTATTAGCTCTTAAAAGATGATCGATTATGTTTTTACTATATTATTTATTGTCAAATATGGGCATGGGTGTTGCAATGTTACACTTTTATTTTTATTTTGAAATATTTATTTTTTAAATATTTATAGTCAACTCATATATTTAATTATGAGTTATAAGAAATGATAATTAGCAACTTTTAGGAAAATAATGAGTTTAGGTTACCTACGTTCATTGTCAGGATAAACAGTAGGTATACTTATGCTCAACAATGAGCAAAAATATGCTTTTTACTGTTACTAGTATATTTTCTATTTTGTATTGTGGTTTTTATACGTGTTTTGTATGCTCCATGAGATTTTCAGTATTTTTTAGAAGAATGGAATAATTTGTTTAACTGATTACTTTTTGAACAATGTTTTTTTACAAGGTTAATATAACTTTTTAACTTTTTAGTCTAATTTGATGTAGCTTTAAATTACTAATGAAGTGTAAGGTAATTAACTTAGATCATTTACTTTGTCTATTTAAGATGGCTTAATTGATTCTGTGTTTGTCTGAAGAAGGCGAGGTAAGCACCTTGCTGAAAGCGCTTACAATTAAACAGTTTTAGTTGAGTTGCCGGCTCTCATTGATTCCTTTCCGCCTGTTTTAAAAGTTTTATACAGTCAGTACACCTCCCATTGCCCTACTTTAGCAAGCCTGCTGATGTCAATTACCTTGAAATACCTCCTTGGACAAGATTCACCCCTGTAAGCTCTGTGGTGCATGCAATAACTGTGTAATGATATAGTGTGATGTACTATTTAGGTAGACGTTCTAATCCCAGACATGGCAACTGTGAAACTCTGTGTGCAGAGATTAATGCTTTTGAGGCTATTCACAGTCACTACACCTCCCATTGCCCTATTTAGTAAGCCTGCTGATGTCAGTCACCTTGAAATACATCATTGGACAAGATTCAGCCCCATAAGCTCCATGGTGCATGCAATAACTATGTAATGCTTTAGTAGTATGTACTAGCTAAGTAGGAGTTCTAATCCCAGACATGGAAACTCTGTGTGTGTAGAGAGTAATGCTGTTGAGGCCATTCACAGTCACTACACCTCCCATTGCCCTACTTTAGCAAGCCTGCTAATGTCAGTCACCTTAAAATACCTCTTTGGACAAAATTCAGTCCTGTAAGCTTTGTGGCACATGCAATAACTGTGTAATGCTATAGTGTGGTGATCTAGTCAGATAGGAATTCTAATCCCAGACATGGTAACTGTGAAACTCTGTGTGCATAGAGAGTAATGCTTTTGAGGTCATTCACAGTCACTACACCTCCTATTGCCCTATTTTAGCAAGCTTGCTGATCTCAGTCAACTTGCAATACCTCCTTAGACAAGATTCAGCTCTGTAAGCTCTGGGGCATGTGCAATAACTGCATAATGCTTTAGTGGGATGTATTAGTTAGGTAGGTGTTCTAATCCCAGACATGGCAACTGTGAAACTCTGTGTGTGCAGAGAGTAATGCTTTTGAGGCAATTCACAGTCACTACACCTCCCATTGCCCTACTTTAGCAAGCCCGATTATGTCATTTACCTTGAAATACACCTTTGGAGAAGGGCTAACCCTATAAACTCTGTGGTGCATGCCATAAATGCAGAACAATGTAGTAGCAGTAACTACACAGCAGTGGGTTTGAATCTCATCTGTGGCAAGTGTTTGTGTGTATGTGTATACCTTAAAGGTTTTGTCTCCATTTACAGCCAGTACACATCTCAGAGCTTGACTTTAGCAGTCCTGCAGATATAATCCACCTTACAAGTATCTGTTGTGAAACTTAAACAATGACAGGTCAGTGGTGCATGTGGTAAATGTGTAACATAATGGTCCATAAAGGTTGTTAGTTAGAGGTTTGAACCTCACCCATGGCAAATGTAAATGTGTGATTAGGGTAAAATTATTTTTGGGATCTCTCATCCACTATATCACCCAATACCAGTGTCTACAAGGGTTGGTGATGTTCCTCACCTTGGAAGTACCTTGGGACAACATCTGTCCCATAAGCTCCATGGTGTGTGTGATAAATGCGGTACACTATTGTAGCAATACACAGCTAGGTAGGGGTTTAAATCTCAGCACTGGCAAGTGTGTGTGCATGTCTGTCATCAGTATCCTATGTGAAAGTTGCTGTGATTGTGTAATGACAGGATGCATTGTAGGGTGGGTTTTGCTAAATTATTATATTTTCCACCTTACAAGCACAACAGATGTCAAACAGCAGAGAGGCTGGTGTAGACATTCCATAGCCCTACATGTGATATTATGGATCGGTGAACAATATAGGCAACCCTTGTATTACTCAGAGAACACTCTCCACCCATGTCTCATGCACAAACATACTTGGCTAGGTAACAACCACTATATTGGTAGTTCCTTGCATATTGCCCACAGATAGTAACCACAGTGTGATTGCAGTGGACTACATGCCTGTTGACCACAACACTGCCACTGAAATCAGAATGTACTGTGATGTGTAACATCTCCTGACTGAGTGTGTATTATCCAGCAAGTAAAAGGACATGGTACACTGTTCCATCCCTACAATAGGCAAATATATGCTTACAGGGGTCCTTTGCTATGTTCCTCACTGGACGCCTACAACAACTACAGAGTCTGCAAATGAAACCCACAAAGGGAATACCATGCCTTATACACATGCCCTGTATGGACAGATGCCACTAACTCCACTGAATACCTGTATCATGCTGTCAATGTAGGTGCAGACACAACCTCAGTTCCATAGCCAGGTCTCACCACATGAGGTCAGGAATGCCACATCAGATGATAACAATCTGCCCACACAACATGCCACAGAGACCCCAAGTACACTTCCACACATCACAGACCATGCATGTGGGACATGTGCACAACCCAGACACTGTCCATGTTATGGAATATAGATCACATACATGGCAAGCATTGCACAGCATTGGCCACCCACAATAGTAACCCAGATGAGTGGATGGTGAATACAATAACCACCTGTGTGGTCCAATCCAGGGACTACACACCTGAGCCACACTGGAGATCATTGTCATGTGGCCTGATGCCAAGGTATTCCCTTTGCCTAGCCCTGTACAGCCTTCTGGCACAGGTAACTATTACACAGCTGTGAAGCAATGAACCCATGCATGTCAGTACTGGCAAGTGTGTGTGTGTGTGCGTGTGTGTGTGTATGTGTGTGTGTGTGTGTGTGTGTGTGTGTGTGTGTGTGTGTGTGTGTGTGTGTGTGTGTGTGTGTGTGTGTGTGTGTGTGTGTGGAGATTAATGATTTTGAATCCATTCACACTCACCACATCTCCCATTGCCCTACTGTAGCACGCCTGCTGATGTCAGTCACCTTGAAATAACCATTTTGCCATGTGGCAGTCTAATAAGCTCTGTGGCACATGTGATAACTGTCTAATACTGCAGTGCAGTAAACTAGTTAGGTAGGAGTTCTAATCCTGATAATGTGTGTGATTCCCTGAGAGAGTGTGGGTGTGTCTTCCTTGACACCTGCTTTTGTGGACAGTTACATGTACTACACTTCCCTTATCCCTCCTTTATCACTGTTGCTTATGTCACTCACCTTCGAAGATACCATTTGACAGCTCTCTGACATGTAAGCTCTGTGGCGCGTGCAATAACTGCATAATAGTGTAATAGCAATACATAGTCAGGTAGGGGTTTGAAACTCAGTACTGGTAAATGTGTGTTTGTATTATCATTGTCCTGTTGAGGTGATTCTGTAATGACAGGGTCCATTGCAGTGTGGGTTTTACTACATCATTATATTGAGGAGCTACATGTCCCATTGTCAACATTACAAGGCCAACATTTTCCAAACATTGTAGAGATTGTTGTCGAGAATCCTCAGCCATAAATGTGTACACTTGTGCAATTACCATGTGACAGTATGGATTAGTACACAATATAGGCAACTGTCATAATGCCCAGATACCACTCTCCACCCATGGATCATACACAAACATGCTCGGCTCTTACTCTCCTACTCCATTCCTTTCTTACTTTGTCTCTGTCTGATTCCCTCTCTGGTGGATGTGGAAAAGTACACATGTTTTGCTTAGGCAGCACCTTGAGTGTTGTAAGTGATGCTCATGATCAGCTGATGACCTGTGCACGAATTGCAGTCCCCCACTTTCTAATTGTATGTGGAACAGCTGTGGTATCATTCTTATAGCCAATTGCATGGAAACACTCCTATAACTAAGCACTTCATGTGGGTGTTGGCCTTTTTCCTTCACTGTGAGCAGGACTTCATGTGGGTGTTTGATAAACAGCATCACAGAGGGTAGTTGGATATACCTCTTACAACATACTCTGTGGAGACAGGCCAACAAACAAGAGGGGAATGTTCCAGACATGGGGACAGAATGTAAGTATTGCTCTTCTACATTTCAAGTAATGTTGGTTTAACAAGGTTTGTGTGGATATGGCTGTTCTACATGATTTAATATCTGTCATGACAGTGTTATGTGGGTGAGGAAACTCTCACCTGTAGGGCTATCTGCAGACTGGCCAGAGTTTGGAGTCTTACATGTGTTGTGTTACTCACCCATTTCCTATCTTTAAAAATGCAGTAGTATACTCTGAGGATTGCAGTCAGTACATGGTGACATCCATATGAGTTACTGACTTCATATCCCTCAGAAGACATAGGTCACAACAAACCCTGTTGCACCAGTAAATGTATGGGTTTATCACAGCAACATGTCAATATTGGCCCTTTGTTTGTGCCTCCAGCCACAAGTTTGTCAACCTTTGTACATATGTCATGCAGTAAGAGGTGCATATGTTCAGCACATCATTATTTACTGACATCATACCTGATAACAAGCCATTGAGATATCAGACTGCTAGACATGTTATGTATAGTAGGGGTTATATTTGAGGACAAAACCTGGACACTCTGTTGTAGTGTGTACAGTAGTGAGGTCTGTGTACTTATGGTGATTGCTGACAGAGTGTGTATTGTGAATATGTACCTTGGCCTGTGTACAGACCGTGTTAGATGCCATTGTTCTTGGTCCTGTTCTATTTGATGTTGCATGCTGCTCCAGTGTATGGTACTTTATTGGCATATATGTTTGTAGGGCCAGACCGACACATGTCCCATACCACAGTCAGGCCTTTCTTTTGACACTCACATTGCTAAAGTGGTTAGAAAGACCTTCTACATTGCCCACCTGATCATGAAGGGATTCACATCCATCTAGTGAGGTCATTGTTCCCCTGTACTCTTCACTTATCAGACCAATGATCGAGTACAATGCCCCATTCGGGATGTATCTCACCCGACATCTGCAGCAATTGGAGAGACCCCAAAAGTTCCTCACCAAAAGGATAAAGGGACTCCAAAATCTGTCATATGCTGCCAGATTGAAGAAACTCCAGCTCTATTCAGTCGCATACCGTCTGCTCAGAGGTGACATGTGCCTGACATACAAGGCCATGTCCAACCCGAATTAATGGACATGCTCCACCTCAAAAATCCAAATCCACCAAAACCACTAGAGCAAGCTTAAACCTTAGCACGGATATAAATAGGACGTGCTGGAGGATAGATTTATCACCAGAGACTCCCTATGCTGTGGAATAAAATCCCGGTCCATGTGAGGCAGAGCACCTCGCTGACTCTGTTCAAGAGAAATCTAGACCTGTGGATGGGAGATCGTAGGTTTGAATCATCTCTGGGTCACTGCTGGACAGAGGCACAACAAACTAATGGGCACAGTATTTTTCATATAAGGTGTAAGCCACAATAATTTGGGCTAGGCTTATAAATGCCTTAGGGCAGATAGCCTAGTATAAACCTATGAACCTATGAACCTATGAACCTAATACACTGTGTTTTGGGCCAGTATATGTAGGGTTAGTGTGTGAGTGGAACATATGAGGATGGTGTTGCTCACACAGTCCATGTACTGTAATATTAATTACACTTACCATATGTGACTGTGGCTGTGTTCAGATTGGTTGTGGATATGCACTGTCACACAGGTGTCTGTTACTCCATGCTGTTACATGTCTGTAGAGCCTGCTATATTTGCAAGTACATGTGTATTACCCCATAATAAATGTAGGCCAGTTTTGTGGCAGTCTGCCTGTAGTTTGCACAGTGCTTTGTGACATGCCTAGCGGCTCAGTGTATTTACCCAGTGTGATGTTACGTCCAGATATTTGTCAGATGTTCTGTTGCCCAGCTACCATAACTGTTGTGTATTTCTGTCAAAGCAGTGGGATGCTGTACAGATGTATGTCACTAACTAGTGGGTAGTATGTGGGCTTGTGGCCTCTGCTCCTCCAGTTATTATGTGTCAGGACAGACAGGAGTGTGTGAATGCATAAACTGTGTGACCTTATCTATTCCAGTACTTTTGTGATATCCCCATTTACATGGCTGTAAACATCTCCTTTATCAGGCTTGATCCACACGTCTTGCACTAAGGGTTTCTGTGTATACCACTGGACTGACCAGTGTGTCACACTATCCACATTTATTGGTCACATCTCTGCTGTATTCCACAGGATCATTATTGTGATTTGTGTGGTACTGCACTATGATGATCTTATTATGTCTATCAGTAACCGATGGTATACATGCCAGTCTCAGATGTGACTTCCCACACAACATTTCTGTTAAGACAACCCCTGTTACAGTAGCAACATTCTACATTTATACCTGCACTAGGTTCATAGGTTTATAGGTTCATAGGTAGGTACTAGGCTATTGGCCCTAGGGCCTATACAAGCCTAGCCAAAAAGGTACCCTGGCTTTCGCCACCCAAGAAAATTATTTTCCTGTGCCCCTGTCGAGCAGAGCTACAGAGGTGATCCTTAGGGTGAATTTCCTATTTTCCATCCAATCATCAAGATTTTTCTTGAAGAGTGCTAATGAGGAGCTTTGTTTGATATAGATAGGTAGTTTGTTCCAGAGTATGGAAAGTCTCTGGGACAAAAATCTATCCCTCTAGCATGTTCTGCTTATTGTGGTGACAAGGGTTAGGTCCCTAGAGCATGTAGCTTGGAAGGATTGGGATTTCTTTAAGTGAAGCATGTCCAACAGCTCTGGGTTTGACATAGCTTTGTATGTTAGGCAGAGATCGCCTCTGAGTAGGTAATATGCGATGGAGTAAAACTGGAGTTTTTTGAGATGGTCTGTGTAGGGCATCTGTTTGAGGCCAGTAATCCCCTTTGTGAGGTATTTCTGCGGCCTTTCCAGTTGCTGTACATGTCTTGTGAGGTATATACCAAAAGGAGTGCTGTACTCTATAATGGGTCTAATGAGTGATGAGTAGAGGGGAACAATGACCTCTTTTTTCCTGGATGAGAAACCTTTTGTGATGACGTGTGCCACATAGAAGGATTTCCTGACTACTGTGGTGATGTGATTATCAAAGGAGAGACTACTGTCCACCTGTGTCCCAAGGTCTCTTATCACACTTTTGGTGTTAAGTAGACTACCACCTATGTGGTAGCTCAAGGGTACAGTGTTTTTACCAAAGGGGATGACAATGCACTTTTTGGTATTGAGCTTGAGGCCATGGTTTTGACACCAGGTATCTGTCTCAGTGATGCCCTTTTGTAGGATGTCCATATCGCTATGAGTTTCAATTATGGCTCCTAGTTTACAGTCATCTGCAAACTTCATTAGCCAAAGACCTTCTGTGTTAGCCTGTACTTCAGAAAAGTGGATACCAAACAGGAGAGGACCGAACCCTGTGGTTCTCCACTTGTCACTGGTCTGAAGTCGGAGTTGGAGTCTGCTACTTTCACAGTGTGGGTACTTTCAGTGAGCCAGTTGGCAACCCATCTTGTGACATAGGGATTTAAACCAGTTTATTGAGTTTATCTATAATTCCAGAGTGGGGGATGGTGTCAAAAGCCTTGGCCAGATCTAGATAGGCTGAGTGAGCTACCTTACCCTCGTCTACATCTTTGGTGACTGCTTCAAAAAAGTCTATCAGGTTTAGGAGACATGATCTGCCTTTTACAAACCTGAACTGGGTGGGGTCCAGAATTTGGAGATTACCAATGTCTTTGTTTATATGTTCCATGATGATTCATTCCATGGCCTTGCAGACCAGGCTCATTAGGCTAATGGGGTGGTAGTTCCTGGGGTCTGTGGTGGCTCCCCCTTTGTGGAGTGGGATAACAGTCACTGTGTGCCATTCTCTGGGCACAAAGCCTGAGCTGAGGCTATGATTGAACATGGTGCTTAGGTGGGGTGCCAGTTCATTCTGTAGTTCATGTAGAACGCAGTCTGGGATGTTGTCAGGTCCCATGGATGCTGTGTTGTTGGCTTTGGAGAGTATGTATTTTACCTGTGCAGCCATGATTACAGGAACTTTGCATTTTTCCATTATAGAGATGGGCCTTTTAGGGGGTGAGAGGGGGGGTAACGTTAGCACTGCACCTATTTGCCAGGATGTTGGCAATGTCAGTTGTTTCTGTATATTTAGTGTCATTGTGCTGTAACTCAGAACAGATCTGAGTGTTGCCATTGAGATTCTTGACATAGCTATAGAATGCTTTGTGGTTGTCTTTAGAATCAGTGGCAATTTTGTTTTCATAACTAGCTTTGGAGGATTTTATGAGGGATCTCAGTTTCTTACTGAGGCTGACCAGGGAGTTCCTCCAATCATGGGATTTTACTCTTTTTTGCAACAGTTTCTCTCTTCTGTTATAGAGTTTTTTATGGCAGGGGGCCACCAGATCGGCTTCCTTTTTTTGGAGGATAGCATCTTGGTTCTGTTAGGGATAGCATGATCCATGCACTCGTGTAAGTGCTTAGAAAGTGCATTTGTGTAGGATTCAGCAGTTGTACCTCTATTGTCCGTCTGCATGGATGTCATGAAGTTTGTCACTTCTGTCTTAAGAAGCATGAAGCTGGCTTTGGAGACATTTTTTACAGTGGTTTCCCTAATGGGGAGTGGAGGCGGGATGTGGATGTCTAGGCTGATTAGCTTGTGGTCGGATCTGACCAATGAGGAATTGACCTCTGGTGTGGAACACAGGTCGCCCATGTTGGTAATGATCAGGTCTAGGATATTGCTGCCCCTGGTGGGGGTGTGGATAAGTTGCTCCAAGGTGTTGGAATTTATGAATTCCAGAAAACATTGAGCAAAAGTATTGGTACATGAGTACTTTTTCCAGTTAATGGGAATAATACTTACATGACATCCCCTTGCACTAAGAGACTGTGACTATTGGTGCTGAGGTATGACTCCACTACATGTTATGGACATAAGTTATACATATATGTATATATATATATATATATATATATATATATATATATATATATATATATATATATATATATATATGTGTGTGTGTGTGTGTGTGTGTGTGTGTGTGTGTGTATATATATATATATATATATATATATACATACACACACACACACACACACACACATATATATATATATATATATATATATATATATATATATATAAAGCAATATACAGATGTATATAAATACATATATAACTACATATATACATATATCCACATATGTGTACATATATATATATATATATATATATATATATATATATATATATATATATATACATATCCTTATGTGTAAACATGAGTGTTGTATTTACCTTCCCAGACATATCCCCCATATTTATCTGATATGTGTTTATATAGATATAACAACATACTGATTCAATAATATTTTCACTAACAAGTACTACACAATTGTAGAAGTCAAAGCAGTTGGTTACTACTATTCAGTATGTCTACTGACAGATATATTGGAAAAAACAACAAATGCCTTTGTAGCTGTGATGGTTTAGTGGTTAACTGCTCTGACTGTAGTATACGGAGTCCTGGGTTCAAGACCTCTAAGGGCTGCATATTTTGTTGCTAGGCAGAACAAGGACTGTTGGATACAGAGTGGTTAAGGCTTTTTTGAGCAGCTTTAAGTGGGTTTGTGCAGGTTTGCTTGATGGTAAGCGGTGGTAATGTACGGTTAAATGTATAGGTGCTTAAACTGTGTAGACCTCTTACCAGTGCACAAATCTGCTTAGCATTTATATTGCAGCAATGCTGAAACCTGCTAAGCATGGCTCAGCCCTAGTAACCAGTGATCACATTCCAGTCTGATTAAATAGCAGGGTAATGACATCTTTAATAAGTGTATTTAATTCCATGTACATAACATGCATCTATGTGCTGTCATTACAGTAGCAAGGGGTGTGAGTCTACTGTCTGGGACACCTGAGTATATATGGCTTGTACAGCACTCTTTTCCATTTGAATGTGTTTCATACATGGATAGCATCCTAGGTTATATGCAGTCACACTGGCATGCAGTGTATCATTACGTTACTTCTATTAACTGTGCTTTCCCAAGTAAGAGTAGATTGCAGATTGTAGTACTGGAACCAAACATCCCTGCATGCAGAGATGGACTCTGAGTCCTGACTATCGCATTATTGGTGTGTGAGCTGTGTGTCATTAAATATTTGCTACTGGATATTGATCTGACATGTGGATATTAACTGTAGACTACCATGTGTATAGGACATGTCATTGAGGGCTGCTGTCATGTAGTAATGGCATACCTATCAGTTTCAGATGTCTATCTGTCAAAACATTCATCCTAATGCATAACCAGTTGGCTAGCTGATGTCTGTCTGTCCTCTGTACAGATGTGCAGATGTCAGGTATCCATCTTGCCTGCTTACAGGCAATCTATGCTTGACTAACACTGACATGTCTGCCCATCTGTGTTATGAATGCCACAGCTAGAAAATCCCACCCTGTATGCACACATGCCATGGATACCTCAACTACACTACCACAGTCAGCAGAACATGCTTGGATACAGGTATCCAAGACAGACACTGACCATGTTATGTAATGCATGTTGCATACATGTCAATTAGAGCACCTCACTGGCCCTCTGCAAGAGGCAATAAGATGATTGGATGCTGCATTTAACTCTCACCCTGAGGATCACTCACATGGCATCAGTTGATAGATGGCCTGCTGACAAATGGCAGGTGGCATGATACCACTGCACCCACATCCCCTACTCTTCTCATCTTTCTATGGACAATATCCTGGTACACACCTAGGATCACCTGCACCTATGGACCCCAGTACTGACAAATGTGTCAGTGTGCATTACTGAGAATAACAGTGTATGCGTGTTTGTAAACCTGTAGTTGATAATACCCTGAGGGCCTTCACACTCACTACACCCCATTGCCATAGTTAGTTATGGCTGCTTCTGTAATGGACATTACATGTACCTTGTTACACTCTTCACCCTATGGGCTTCTTGGAGCTTGCAGTACCAGCACAACAGTGTTGTACAAATGGGAAGCTAGACATGGGTTACCCTCTGAGTCCTAGCAAGTGTGTGTATGTGTGCAAGTGTGTATATTTGTAGGATACAGCATTCTTAAGCCACATTATCCTAATACAATACACCTTGCCATACAGTATAAGGGATAGTGATGTTGCTGACCATAGGAGAGCCATGACAAAGCATCACCCTACTATTCCTGTGGCATGTGCAATAGATGCATATCCCTGTAGTAGCATTCTTGAGATAGACAAGGGGTTGTATTGCAGTCCTGGTCAATGTGTGATTGTGGGTATGTCAGAGTATTATCATGGGTTTCAATGAGTACAATATCCAATGTGGGGTGTGGGTGCTGGGTATACTGTCTTTACACCATGGTACCCCCAGTACATGTCCCAAGGTCCACTTGGTGGGGAACACTGTCACCATCAACCATACAGGTAACTGATTACACTATCCAGCCCAATGACATATGTGCTGTGTGCAACCTATCTGTAACAGAATGGACTCACTGACAAGGCAGTTAGCACTGATAAACCCAGGTCTCTCAGATGTGTGTATGACTATGTGTTTCTCAATGTGTATATGACAGTATGTCACACTATGTATTGTTCATAAACAACCAGTACATCCCCCATTACCATACTGTATGAGGTCTGGTGATCTTCTTCACTTAACAAGTAACCTGGGGCACACCTCATCCTAAACGTTGTGTGGTGTGTGCAATTAAGCTCATACACACATGCAATAAGTACCTAGATAGGGGTTCTACTCTCAGTGTTGCCAAGTAGGAGTGTGTGTGAATGTGAAGGGATCTACTTCAGTTTGCGGAAAATGCATTTTTATTTATTTATTTATTTCCAGTTTGATTACCAGGGAGGTCCACTGGGATCAGGGAGCCCGTTTTCAATGGAGGCCTGGTGAGAAACGATCCATATTACATACTAGTAAATAAAAGTAAAATTATACAAAGTAATGTGGTAAAGTACAAATGCAAAATAGAAGAAAATTCTTAACATATTTACAAAGTTGATTAAAGAACCAATTGTACAACATTTAAGTTGATAGAGGCAAAAGATAATGTTTACATAGTTATAAGAGTTCACAATTGTAGATAAACTGTAAATAGTTGTAAACTAATATTTGAAGGTTTGTAGAAAATATAAGTTTAGAAGAATTGGGAGAAAAAAAGGTGCAGTAAAAATATTGTAATAAATATAAGTTTAGAAGATCTGGGAGAAATAAAGGTGGAAAGTACACTATTAGTTGAGCATACACTAGAGTTTCTGGAGTATTCAGAGAGAGGTAGATAAGCAGTAGTAAAAGTGAAGTTCAAACATGGTAGATGTGTTTGCCATAGTTAAACAGCATCAGCTATTATATGTCATTAGTAAAGGATATCATTCCCGGTTGGGGGGGAGGAGATCGAAGACTAATTACAGTATTTTCAATATATACATTTAAGGTATTAATGTAATATTATTAATGTAATATTACATTATATTCAGAGGGAGACAGTTATTTAAGAGGGCATTAGATTTAGAGTGAGGCAGCTGTTTAGGAGAACAGCCTGGAGCAGAGGAATACGTAGAGAAGATACATGTGGAAGTACACATAGAACAGTCTTGGCAGGTTAAGTAGGTAGAGTACAATTACATTTCCAATTATGGGATAGGTAGTAATGAAGCTGGGTTTTCAAGTATTCATAGTTTTCAGAGAGTCTTAAAGAGGATGTGAGAGAGTTCCATTTTTGTCTAAGGAAGAGGATGGGATAAGCTGACCAGCAGGACATTTTGGTTTGTATACGGAGAGGAGATTTCGGTGGGCAGATCTTAGGGCTCTTTGAGGGGTGTAAAATGGTAAGATGTTTGTTAGAGCAGGGCATGAAGTTGGTTTGAAAATTAATTTGTGGGCAGTAGTGAGTTGGAGGTAGTCAAGGTGGTTGGGAAGTTCTAGCCAATTTAGCAGGTACAGAGAAGTACAGTGGTGGGAGTAGTTAGATTTAGTTGCGAATTTAGAGATTTTGTTGCGACATGTTTCTAGTTTTGAAGAGATGGATTAGTTAGTAGGGGTGCACCGTAGAGTAGTGATGGTAGTAAGTAGGTAGTGGCAAGAGTTTGTCTGGTAGACAGAGAGAGAAAATGGGAGTGTCTATATAGCATGCCAAGTTTCTGATATGTTTTTTAATATTATGTTGAATATGTGCTTCAAATTTCAGGTGTTCATCTATAGTAACCCCAAGAAGTTTAGCAGAAGAGACAATTTCTATGGAGGAGTTGGTATGGTTGATGATACTGAAAGAATGTTTGTCAAGGTGGAGGGTTTTTGAGGGAGAGAAAAGTAGGATTTTGGATTTATTAGCATTTAGGGAGAGATGGTTTTGAAGCATCCAGTTTTCAGTAGTTGAAAAGGCCAATTGGCATTTTGCTTGGAGGTCAGGGAGATTAAGAGCAGAGCATGCTAATGTTGAGTCATCTGTGTATTGCACTATTTTAGTGTTAGGAATGGCAGCATGGAAATCATTAATAAATACATCGAAGAGCATTGGGCCAAGTATAGATCCCTGGGGTACTCCAGTAGGGGTGGGTAGGAAGGTTGAGTTGCCAGTTTGCCATTTCATGGCTTGGGATCTATTAGAGAGGTAGCTGTTAAACCAGATTAGGGTGTTTTGAGAGAGATTAAGGTTTGAAAGATGATTCAGAAGGTGGGTATGGGAAACAGTGTTGAATGCTTTGGAAAGATCTAGGACTGTTGATACAATTTCTCCAGATTCACGGGCATGGTCTACTAAGTCTAAGAAAGAGAGAGGAGCAGTTATTGTACTATGTCCAGGATGAAAACCGTATTGTGTCAGGGTGAAGAGATGATTATCGGTAAGGTAAGGAATGAGCTGAAGGTGGATGCATTTCTCAAGTATTTTTGAGATTGGGGAGAGAATGGCTATTGGGCAGAAGTTTGAGATGGTATTATTTTTGTCTCCTTTGTGGAAGGGTAGGATAAAGGCTGCACGCCACAATTTGGGAACATAAGATTCCTGTATGGATCTATTGATGAGAATGCTGATGGGGACAGCAATGCCATCTGCTGCAAGTTTTAGAAAGAGTGAGGTAATGTTGCCAGGGGCAGTGGAGCATGGCTTAAGTTTAGAGAGAAGTTTTTTATGTAGGATATGGAGATGGGTTTTAGATGAAATATGGGGGGGGGTGTTAGGGATGAAAGGTTGGGAAGGGGTGGGGGAAGTAGGTTTGAGGAGAGTGGAGGAGTTGTGATTGGGGAAAGTCTTGGTGAGTTGAACTATAGATTTGGTAAAGAAGGAGTTGAATAGGGTGGCTATTTCTGTGTCAGTTTTACTGGTGTCAGGACAAGGGTTGCTTTTGGTTCCTGGATTCAGTAGAGAGCTGATGGAGGTCCAGAATTGTTTAGGGTTTTTGGAATGGTTGGTCTGGAGTTTAGTGTAGTAAGATTTTTTATCTCTTATGATATGCTTTTTGGCTAGGTTGCGGAGCTGCTTATATTTATGAAGGGTTTCAGGGTGTTTATTTTGTTGATATAGTTTCCAGGTCTTGTCTCTGTTCCATACGTTTTTTAGTAGCTTTAGATAGCCATGGGGCGGGGTTGGATTTTATTCATTTAGTTCTTGGTGGGGCTTGGGAGTTTAGGATATCTAAGAAGGTTGTATTGAAAAAGTCGACAGCGTTATCTAGGGGAAGAGTTTTTAGACTGTCTCAGTTTGTTAGTTTGAGGGTGTTGAAGAAACTTGTAGGGTTAAAGTTTGTGAGGTTATGAGTATGAATATATTGGTGTGGGTGAGGGGAGGAGTGGGTTGCTAGATTGATAAAGGCAGGGTAGTGGTCACTCATGTTGTCTGGTAGGGTACCTGAGTGTAAGATCTTATCTGGGTGGGAGGCTAGGATCCAGTCCAGAGTGGAACCTGGGGGAGTTGTTTTTATTGGTTCTGGTAATGCTATTAGTTAGTTGGGTGAAATTAAATAGATTGATAGATATGGACAGATTGATACTATTGATTTTGTTCCAGTCGATGTTCACGTCACCTAATATATATGTCTCGAGCTTAATACTAGTTGAGGCCCATAGAAGAATTTCTTCGAGGGTGGTAGTGTTGTTACCAGGGGGGATATATAGGGCCATAAGACAAATGGTTTTATGGTTATTCATTTTGAATATCCCTATGACTAGATCTGCATTGTTGAATTGAAGAATGGGGCTTTGGTAAGGAGTGATGAAGAATAGGCTTGAGTAAATTAAGGCTACTTCTCCTCCTTTTTTATTTAGGTGGTCACATCTGAAAGCCTGAAAGCCTGAAAGTAGGATTTCAGAGTTGGTAATGTGGGGCTTTAACCATATCTCAGAGACTACTACTATGTCCGGTAGGGTATGTTATAGCCAAGCATAGAAGATGACTGTTTTATTTTTTAAACTTTGGGCATTTATGGTAAGTAGTTTGAGGTATTATTGGTTAGTAACATTGGTTGTGATAGGGGGAGTGGGATTGGTACTAGTGTTAGGTCCAGGGTTAGGGTGAATATCTCCTGCTAGGGAAAGGCAGTCAAAGGAGGGGAACAGTACCTTTGATTTGCACACATGTCCCAGGATGTCATCTGTCTGCGAACTGACTGGCAAATGCTAACATGTTAAAGGTATCATCTTGTGGAAATTCATTCCATCAAAACTAGTAGTAGATGTGTAAATGCCCTCATCCCCACTGTATAGCTGTACAGCGATACTGGGGTTGGTATATATAGCTGGGTGTGGATCTTGTGGACACAACCATCATCATTGCAGTTATTGTTGTGTGTATCCCCCCGCTTAGTTGGCTGTAATACTGTACAGTTGATGTTAACAGGTTAAGTAGTTGTCAATCACACTGTCTGTGGTTCTACACCACCCCACACCCTTCAAAGGGTAGGGCTGTGCCACCTACACCAGCACACCTATGTTTACCAAGTCGAGGATTGCACTACATTGGGGAAGGGGACATATACTCTGCCAGTACCATCGTCAATGACATTAAACTAGCAAACTGATTATTTTCCAATGTGATGTTGTGCCTATTCTGTCTTGGTGGAATTACATAGGCTAGAATGGGTTCCCTGCAAAAGTACATGCATCCATGTGTACAATATTCTCTGAGTATTGCATCAACACCAAAGCCTCTGTGTGTGTGTGTGTGTGTGTGTGTGTGTGTGTGTGTGTGTGTGTGTGTGTGTGTGTGTGTGTGTGTGTGTGTGTGTTATACACAAACATGTGGTGTGTACCACCCAGTACACTTACCATTGTCCACTGTAGAAGGGCTGCTGACATCAGTCACCATGCACTCACCTGTAATCACCCCTCAGACCTATCAGGCATGTGGCACATGCAGTAACTGTCATACAGACCTGTGACTTGTGTTCAGCTGTACCCAGGATATGGCACAGTAAAGGTGTCACCACAGTACCATACCCCTTGCAGGAAAGAACAGCAGACCAACATCTTGCTGACACATAGACACCTACAACACAAATGGAATACATTATGGAGACCACAGTCAGTGTTAATAACAGCTATAATGCATCATGGCTGGACAGCTACACAACCTGACATGCGATCATTAACTTTAGCGCTGAAAACATGTTACACATCATTATATTGGTACACATTAGTACATTCACCCTGTGCATCAGAACCATATTAGCCTATCCCTACATTGATATTATGGATGACAGGGATGTGGTACAGGTATCATCATATGCACAGGGTGTGTTGTGGGTTTGCCAGAGACCTAGGCTGAGCTGTTTGGTTGACATTATGTGTGTGTTAGGGGGTTTCATTATTAATTGGGCTGTGCAGATGTGCTGTGTGTAGGTATGGGGTTGCCCTAGCTGTGTTGGTGATGTGTGTGTGTGGATGCATACACACAGTTCTGCCATGTGGCTGCCCTATACAGAGGTTTGTTGGACAGCTGCAGACCGTACCTGGCAGGGTGTACAGTTCACTGTCTCCGGCCACCGACATGAGAACTGTGCCTGCCAGGGGTTCCATGGGTGCTACCAGGTACATGTCCAGATATGGTACTCTCCCCTGATGATGACATATGTCCACTGGATCTGGGTCCTTCTTGGAACCAGCCATGGCCATGTGCACATAGCATGCTATGTTGTGGTGTGGCTGAGTCCCCCCTGCAGTGCTGGTGCTGGTACTGCCACTACAGGCGTGACTCTGACTTGTTGCACATCCACATCGACCTCCACCTGTTGGTGTTGCTGACCAATGTCCACATGGCTGTCACACTACTCCCACCATATGCTCAAACACAAACATTGCATGGTCGAAGATTCTCACCATCTCACCCAACTGTCTATCCAGGACCTCTGCAAAATAACTGTGGGCACCTGCAAGATCACGGATGCTGTCAATAACAGCAGAATGTGCAGCCCTCTGGAGCCTTAGACACTGTCTGGTATAATGTTCCATATGTGCCTTTGCCTCCATGATGGCTTGAAACATGCATCTGGTGACACCAGCTGTGGCACTTCTGCCAGGGGCATGATGACCAGCAGCCCTCCTACGAGCACCCCTGTACATCTGCCTGTGTGATACCTCACCGGGCATCTGGCTATGACTGCTGTGTCCAGACACACTTGCCATAGTCACCACACTGTCCTGTCCCATGCCAACACCAGCAAACTGTCCCTCATCTATGGCCAATGGTGATGGGATATGTATAGGCAACATGACTGTGTGTGGGGATGGGATGGATAACAGTGGGATGTCAACTGATGGCACTGCTTCAGTCCCTGACAACCCTGCTTGTGCCTCACCATACCTATCATCATTGTCAAAGACTGTATGGACACTAACATCAGTTTGCCTGCAGGAGGGACGCTGACCCACCTCGCCACCTGTGAGGGTAAAACAAGAAATGTACTTTAAGACCTGTAAGCCATTGCTTAACTGTACACACACTCACATACACACACACACACACACACACACACACACACACACACACACACACTTACAGGTGACGTTGCACAAAGACTGTCAACATGCATGACATATGGCACTCAACAGCATGCACTGCAGCTATAGTCAATCCCTGTTACCAACATTATACATCTCTGTGATGCATGAGTTGTGTTAGTAAGTGATGCCCTTTCCCCTAGAACACACTGCACCCATTTATACAGTATTGCTGTGCACCTGTTCAGCAGCCTGTAATGTACTGCGCACCATACCTTACAGGTGTACACGCCATTGCTGAATGTGTATATGTGTGTCAGTTATGTTTGCTCTGCTGCTCACAGCCCCTATATGTTTGTCCAACACATATCTGGGATGATATAAGGACAGATGTCAATAGTGAATGCCTGATGTCTGATTTGCAGATATCATCAGTGGTGCATGTATGAGCAATAAAATACAATTACACTGACAACCTTCAAAGCTTACTATGGCTATGAGGAGTTTACACACCCTTATTGACATGGCACCCTCTGCCATGATATGCCTTGGGGCCACAATACTGCATATGTTAAAATTACACAAACCTGATATGTGACATATGACCTGTGCAATCAAATGCAGTATCAAACAGATATGTTAGTTGTGCAGATGCTGACTGAGATGCATACAATATGTGGGTGCATAAGTGTACACACCCTTAACATAATGGTTTGTTACATCAACTGTTAAGTGTCACTATTCCTGGAAGGGGTATACTAGCATGGCCCATCTGCACTTGCCAATATTTGGTCAGTCTGCCCTACAAATGTCCCCCAAGTCTGCCAGATTGCAAGGTCAACTCATGTGCACAGCCCTTGGAGGTTACACAGTGCCTTCACTATTGCTGTGGAGTCAGGGTTATGTCTGCCACAATTCATGACCTTGACTGTGTGCAGATACAGCCATTCTTAGTGAGCTTTGGATGTCTGCTTCAGTTCACTGTTGTGTTTCAGGATGACACCCCTCCCCATCCTCAGCCTTTTTGCAGATGCTTGACAACTATGGGCCACACATGAGTGTAATTTTGCAGTGTCCCAAATTCAGCACACCATGTGTACTGGCCTAGTCCCTGCTAATGAACGGCAAACATGCAGGTGTACAGTGGCACCAGCAAGGTACAGATGGGGATGGTAGGCCTTAGGTGGAGTGAGGTGTTGCTTGTGCAGCACATTTATCTTAATTGATACTGTCTGTAGGTTTAGAACTTGGTCTTGGTATACCATTATACATTGCAACACATGCCATTGGGGGACTTTTGATGTTATGCATATACTACCGGTAAAGAGCCCTGGCTGATGTTTTCTCTGGAACAACTGTCCCATCTGATTACCCAAACCTATAGGCCACACTTATATAGAGTCCAGGTGATTGTCGACATAGGTACTGCACAGCCAGTACTTGCTAGACATTCCTGCAACTCCCTCAGTATTGTGACATGTTTCTAAGCAGCCTCCATGACCAGTTTGCAACATGTGTCATCATAGCTTGTAAGATGTGTACAAGCCACAGCTGTCTCTGTTGTAGGTGAGTGGGCAAATGCGATGGACATACATCTTGGACAGCAGACCATTTCTTGGTGTGACATTGAGGACTTGTACTTGATTGAAGGTGCATGCTCATGAAGAGTGAATGCTGTCAGTACCTCAAAAGCTGCTTCCACAATATGTTATTTGGAGTGTGTGCACACATATGCTTCCAGTGTTTGTTAAGGTATGTATTCCCCATATTTGCTGTCCTAACAGAGGATTCCATATTACACATTCATTACTTATGTTAGGATCACATTACAGGTTGTAAGGGTTGTGGATGTGGTATTGTAATATGCCGTTGTGTAGATCTGTAACAGTTGCCATTGTAATAGTGGTATATACACTGTTGTAGCACTGTATAAGGGTGATGTTTCAGACATGTTCCTACTGTAGGGCATTTGTCCCACCATTATGTTCATCTCTGTGCATACATCTTGCAATGACAGGTTGTTGGTTATATTGCAGGACTCTTACATACCCTTCAGATATGCCACCATGGTAACCACTGTGATGCAGTGCAGTTAACAACAACAATAAGTGAACATGTACATCATGCATAATGGGTAGGTGTGCTAAATGTGTGTATGGCAAATACCATGGCCATAACATGGCTGGTGTATTGGCAAACCTGAATAAACAACACCATACTCACCAGCTACAGGCTGCTGCCCCAGAGGTATACCAGAGGGACCTACATAGTTGTTTGAGAGATGTGATGTCAGTAGCCACACCTGTGGCATTGGTACAGGGTGGGAGAAGCATTTCAGTTCATCAACAATACAAACCTGCAATGCTACACATTATGCACATCTGTTCATTACTACACTGCAGCAACAGACTATATATATTTTATCTCACATATGCATAATGAAACTTTACAGATGCAGACGGATAAGCAAGAATGGTCTACTGATGTACCCTGTGGCCTTACCTGCACGCTTCTCGTCCATTGTGTGGGTAGCACCCACCTCCACAATCCTATCAGCTGGATCTTGGCTTTGCTGCCAGGCAGGTGCCATGAGGCTGGCGAGGAGCTCCTCAGCATGTGTCGGGGGGACTGGCTATCATGACCCCCCCATGGCTAGCTGATCCCTCTTAACTGCAGCAGCATGCTGACGAGTGTGGGGAATGAGGTCAGTGCAGCGATGTCGGACCTGCTCATAACTGTGGTTATGCAGGCCAACATTGTTTATCCTGTGGGTGAGCTTGTTCCACAGGGTAGTCCTCTACTGCAGATCATGGGCTGTACAGCCAAAGAGGGTATGGTGGTGCTGCACCAGGTAGTTGATAATCACATCATTTTCCTGGGGGAATAAACTGGAAGCCACTTTCTAGACATGGTGCTTGAAAGACATAAAGAGGAAAAAAGGTCTGAGGACCTCATACTGCAAGGATGTAACAGTTGTTAATTGACATCACTGTCTCCCCCACCATATCTGCAGCAATAATCTGAACACACAACTCAATGGGTATGTTTACAGCAAACCTACTGTTGGGACATATATCGTATTGTATGACAAATATTGCAATGTGTTTCTAGTCATGTTCCGTGTTGAAACACTATCATTGGTGGCCTGTTGCTTGCTAACAATGTCACCTGCATGCCATTGTAAGGGCCACTATGGTTTCATATATGCATGTGTTCTGTTTGCTATCCGACTGCTCCAAATCTGGTGTTTTGTGTTAATTGGGATATCTATGCATGCTGTTAGAAGTAATCCTGGATTGTGTGGACTATTACTAACCACATATGTTGTATAACTGTGATACAATAGCATGTTTGGGAGTGCTGTTCCCAGCAGAACCATCTCTCCCAGCTCATCTGGCCATGTCACCAGGCCACATCACATCTAGAATCCACTCTGGGACCACTACCACTGCCTTCAGGTGGAACCACCTCAGGGGATGGTGTTTGTTCCCCCCCGGGAGCACATACAGACAGGATCCTGTCACATGAAGTCAGGTCCAGAGTCTGGTGCATAGGAAGCTCCACAGAGACTGGGGGGAACTGCTACACCACCTTGAGGCCCTTGGTACACAATTACAGGGACCGCATGCTCCTCCTGCTCAGACCCCAGCTCAGCCACCTTCAGGGCAGTGAAGGTGTAGCTGTGATTGCCCATGGGTGGGGACCTTGGTCCCACTGTTTCCATTTGGGGGCTCATGGGCTTCCACTTTCCAAACACCACTCCCCATCCAAGGTGTTTACCCACCATGTGTCATATACCGCCCCTGTATGCTGTCTTGTCTGTCTTCCAACCCAACCTACCTCCCCAAATATACCTACTATCCTTTCCCAACATACCAATCTCACCTTCACAAACAAGGGCAATGTGCTCCCAACATGGATTTCACACCAGACATAACTGTCCATTTCACACCTGCTTACAACTGTGTATATATATATATATATATATATATATATATATATATATATATATATATATATATATATATATGTGTGTGTGTGTGTGTGTGTGTGTGTGTAGGGGAAATTTATATTTATATATATATATATATATATATATATATATATATATATATATGTGTGTGTGTGTGTGTATGTGTGTGTCTATTTGTATATATGTAGACATACACATATATATATACACACACAGACCTCCAAAGCAGACACGCAAGCAACCTCTACCCACAAACACACCGCAACCAACACATAACCTCCAAAACCAGTGTACCACACAACCACAGCCCATAAGGCATAACATCATACCTAACACACTTGTAATAGGGAACTCCATAGTCAGGCACACTGATGTCCTACTCACCAGGTAGGACAAAGAGAAGGTTACTGTCAGCTGCTTGTCGGGCACCCGAATCTGCCACATCACACAGGCACTCAGGTCACTCCATAACAAGTACAAATATGACTCTATCATTGTCCATGTTGGTGTGAATGACCTGAGACGTACCTCCCTGCACTACAGGAAAAGAGACATAGAAGAGCTCTCTGATCATGTAACCAAGGCAGGTATGACACTAGCCCTGAGTAGCATCTTACCTTCACCAAGAATGATACCTCAGTACAAGGAAAAAATGATAAATTTCAACAATTGGCTAAGCTTTTGGTGTCATTCAAAGGTAATCACGCATCTGTCTGCCTGGGATGACATGCTCGACAAGCCACAATGCTTCACCAGAGATGGCTTGCACCTGTCACCCCTGTGATTCAGGATACTGGCCAAGGCTCTTGCCACCCCCATAGTGCTTTTTTTAGTCAAGGCTAAAAAGACAAACCCACCACAGTAATAAGTACCAGTGACAAAAAAATGAGAGCAATGCTGCTCAACGCCAGGAGTTTGAACCTCAAAATGCACTCATTCGAGGCCCTTCTTAAAATGGAGAATATCGATATTTGTGCAGTAACTGAGACCTGGTTCAGGGCTCAAGAGAGCACCCCAGCGATTCCAGGCTACAACTCATACCAGACATTTCAGCCACAAAACCTGGAGTGAAACACCAAGGGAGGAGGCTTATCCATATTCATCAAGGATAACCACACCTCCAGACTAGTTGCAATGTATGATGCCTCAGAGATCATCCAAGTGCAACTGACAATGGGCAAAACTGCAATCCAGATTCTAGCTTGCTACAGATCACCATCCCTGCCCCAAGACCCCCACTCCTCGTTCCTCGAGGTACTGAAAAACATGAGGGTCCAACCAAACACCCTAATACTGGGTTATTTCAATTACCCAAACATCAAATGGGAAAACTACTCAAGCACTAATACCTTTGCTCAATGCTTCCTGGAATATATTAACTCAAATGCGCTGGACCAGCTTATCAACACCCCTACAAGGGGCTACAATATACTGAACCTGGTCATCACCAACATGGGGGACAAGTGCTCCAAACCCAGGTAAATCCCTCATTGGTTAGATCAGACCATAAACTCATCACCTTCAATATCCACATACCACCCTCTCCCCCCACAAGGAAACAACAGTGAAAAACTTCTCCAAAGCAAATTTATGCTGCTTAAAATGGTGGTGGCAAACTTCATCACCCCCATGCAGAATGACAACTTGGTCGAATCTGCTGTAGCCTACACAAAAGCACTCTATAAGCACTTACATGAGTGCATGGATCGTGCTATTCCAAACAAAATCAAGAACAATACCTCCAAAAAAAGTAAACCAGTCTGGTGAACTCCGGCCATAAACAAGCTCTATAATAGAAGGAAGACATTATTACAAAAAAGAGTAAAAACCCAGAAATGGAGGAGCACCCTGACCAACCTTAGCAAAAAGCTAAGATCCCTTATAAAATCCTCAAAGGCAAGCTTTGAAAGAAAAATCGCAATGGACACCAAAGACAACCACAAAGCATTTTTTGGCTATGTCAAGAACCTAAATGGCAACTCTCAGATCTGCTCTGAGCTATAGTATAATGGTTCAAAATTCACGGAACCAACTGATATCGCCAATATACTGGCAGATAGGTTCAGTGCAAACTTTCCCCCACTCTCATCCCCTAAAGGGCCCATATCTATACCAGAAGATTGCACTGCCCCCATAATCACGGGCACCCAGGAGAAAATGGCACTTTCTAAAGCAAAGAACACAGCATCCATGGGACCAGACAGCATCCGAGGCTGCATGATACATTAACTCAAAAATGAACTAATCCCTCACCTGAATACCATATTCAGTCACAGCCTCTACTCAGGCTACATGCCCACTGAGTGACGCACAGCAACGGTTGTCCTGCTTTACAAAGGAGGAGCCACCACCGACCCCGGGAACTATCGCCCCATAAGCCTGATGAGCCTCGCCTGTAAGGCCATGGAGCACATCATCATGGAACTCATAAACAACAACATTGGGAACCTACAAACCCTAGACCCTACCCAGTTTGGTTTTGTAAAGGGCAGGTCATGTCTCCTAAACCTGGTTGACTTCTTCGAGATGGTCACCAAAGCAATTGATGAAGGAAAGGTGGTCCACACAGCATACCTTGACCTTGCAAAAGCCTTTGATACTATTCCCCACTTGGGAATTATAGACAAACTCAGTAACCTAAATATAAACCCCTATATCTCTAGATAGGTTGCTAACTGGCTCACAGACAGAACCCATACAGTGAAAATAGGAAACGCTAGGTCCGACTCCAAACCTGTGACAAGTGGAGTACCCCAGGGCTCAGTCTTGGGACCTCTCCTGTTCGGTATTTACTTCTCCAAGGTACAAGCAAGCACAGAGGGACTATGGCTAACAAAGTTCGCAGATGACTGCAAACTGGGCACCATAATTGAGACTCCTGCTGACATAGATATCCTTCAAAAGGGGCTCACTGAAACAGATACATGGTGCCAAAATCATGGCCTCAAGCTAAATGCCAAAAAGTGCATTGTCATCCCCTTCGGGAAAAAACAAGTACCTATGAATTACCACATAGGTGGTAGCTCACTTAATACAGAGAGTGTATTAAGAGACCTAGGGACCTAGGTGGATAGAAACCTCTCCTTCGATAACCACATTGCTAAAGTGGTTTGAAAATCCTTCTACATGGCCCACCTTATCACGAAGGGGTTTGCATCTAGAAAAAGGGAAGTTATTGTCCCCCTCTAATCATCACTCATTAGACCCGTTATTGAGTGCAATGCCCCATTTGGGATGTACCTTACTAGACACCTGCAACAACTGGAGAGGCCTCAAAAATACCTCACCAAGAGGATAACAGGCCTAAAACATATGCCCTATGCCAAAAGGCTAAAAAAACTTCAGCTGTACTTGGTTGCATTCCGGCTGCTCAGAGGCGATATCTGCCTGACATACAACACTATGTCTAACCCCAAATTGCTGGAAATGCTCCACCTAAAGAAAACCCAATCTACCTGAGCTACACACTCTGGAGACCTAAACCTGACCTCAACAATAAACAGGACTTGGAGGGATAGATTCGTGTCCCAGAGACTCCCCTTGCTCTGGAATAAGGTCCCTATATATGTGAGCAGAGCTCCTCATTAGTGCTCTTCAAGAAGAATCTTGATGAGTGGATGGGGAACAGGAAATTCACCCCGGGAATCACTTCTGTGACTCTGCTCGACAGAGGCACAGGTAACTAAACCACTTGGGAGGTGCAAGCCTAAATAGTTTGGCTAGGCTTAATTATGCCCTAGGGCCAATAGTCTTGTACCTAACTATGAACCTATATATATGTGTGTGTGTGTGTGTGTATATATATATATATATATATATATATATATATATATATATATATATATATATATATATATTTTGTTTTATATATATATATATATATATATATATATATATATATATATATATATATATACGGGTCTACCTGAGATGATCGACAGGCCATATGATCGACACTCATTTGGTCGACAGTTCATTTGGTCGACAAGCATTTTATGTGGGGGGCGGGGGGCTGTACCCCCCACAACCCCCCTAACTATATATATATCAACTCCAGGGGCGCACAACATTGGGGAGGGTAAATCTGCTTGTCGACCAAATGAACTGTCGACCAAATGAGTGTCGATCATATGGCCTGTCGACCATCTCAGGTAGACCCATACATATATATATATATATATATAAATATAAATATATATATATATATATATATATATATATATATATATATATATATATATATATATATATACATGTGTGTGTCTGTATATCTGTAGACTTACAAGTGTTTATATATATATATATAAAACATATATATCTGGAGTGCATTCAAACATCAGGTCCACACTCTCTAAATCTCCTTCCTCCACAGCTGCACTGTTCTGCCTTGTTACAAAACAGACGAGTGTCACATGTGGACACAGCCTAACATTAGGGGGGGTATATATAGGGACAGATTGTGGGTAAGCCTATTACAAACCTATGAAGTTTGTGCATGATATATTTCATGTTAACATGACTGTCCTGAAGGTGGTGGGGTCTGAAACTCATGTGTCTATAATGACTTCATTACTTCCACCTCCATCTATTTGCTACATTAATATACATGTTTTGAGGTACAGAACACACACTATGATGGCTTATATCTTGTCATTGAGTGCTGATCTGCACAGTTGACAGATATGACCCACTGCCCACAGGGCCAGATGCTATGTCCATAGCAGTTGTTCAGCAGGACATCATTACAAGTCTTGATGGCACATATAAATCTTTCCACATCATCTATCCCATTATTACAGATGAAGTACTACATTCAATTACATGCATATATGTTTCACATGCCTATTGTAGTATTGTCCTCTCTTCTATGTACAATTTATGTGCCTCTGGTTTATATAATTTTGTTTTGGTTTGGTTTGTAGTTTTATTTCTCTCTCTCTCTCTCTCTGTCTCTCTCTCTCTGTCTCTCTCCACTACAGGGATTGAGTTGCTTTGAATAGGTTGCAGCATGGATTTTATAGGTGATGCTCACGATCAGATGATGGCCTCTGTACCAATCAGTGTTCACCGCTTGCTAACTGCATGCAGCCAGCTGTGTAGTACTTCAAATTACCACTGTCATGGCAACCCACTACTATAAATTACTACATCATGTGGGTATTGTCCCTTTACCTTTCCTGTATGTAAGACATCCTTTCTGTGTGTGGGCATCAGTGTTACAGACAGCAGGTAGTGATACCTCTTACAACAGGACTTGCAGACACAGGCCAACTACATATTTGTATAAGGTTCCAGACCTACGGACAGTGTGAGTATTGTTGTTATATGCATTGAATACTGCTAGTTTTACAGGTTTTGTGTGTACATGCTAGTTTTGCATGGAATGTAGTCTGTCTGCATAGCTCTCAACTGTGGGCCTATCCAGATGATGACCAGAGGATTGGCTGTTATGTTTGTCTGTTCACCACACAGGTCTTGTCCCTGATATAACAGTGGCATTCTCTCTGTTGAGTGCTATCAGTACATGGCAGCATCCATTTGTGTTTCTGACTTCATATTCTTGAGTAAGAGTATGTTGCAACCAATAAGTAAAACCAATATACCACACAACTGATGTCCACATAGATACTTTACTGCATAAAAATAAAAGCACAAAGAATGAGGCTATTACTATTTCCAGCAAACTGAAATTAAGAGTGCTGGATAGATAAAAAATATATATATTTTTATTTATATGTGTGCAGTTTGAAAAAATATTGTATATATATTTTACATATATAGTGTATTATTTTATTACTTTCATTAGGTTATTTGATATATGGAAAGTTTAATATTTTTTCTGTGTGTTGGGGCATGTTGTATGCTTTTTTATTATAATTAATGTGATTAACAAATGGGACTAATTTAACAATCAAGGGGTGTGCTTTTTGTATAAAATGTTGAGCACTTGTAGGGTAAATTGTCTGAGGAAGTTTGATTATCGATGCCTTACGAAAGTGCTTACATTCGTTGTATTTTTATTTGTATGCAGTAAAATATCTACATGGACTTCAGCTGTGTGGTTTTTTTTGGCTTTACTTGTTGGAAGTTTTTTTCATCTGTTTACTGTTTTTTTGGGTGGGGGGGCTTATGTTGCAACCAATTCTGTAACACCAGCAACTTTCACAGTGTATAACAGCAATATTGCAAATATGGCCCTGTGTTCCAGCCTTTGTCCTCCACCTATATACCAGGCTTTGTCCAGATGTCGTGCAGTAAGAGGTTGTTAAGTAGTGGCCTATCATTATTTAGTGCTGGCATTCCTGCTATCATTCCGGTGATGCTGTGGACTCCCACACAAATTGTGGGGTAGGGTCCATATATATGAGGGCTACAGCTGGACAAAACGTGTGTGACCTTGTGCAGCCCAGAGGTCAGTATATGTAAAATACTGTTATATGCCCTTGTAAGTAATTTTATGAGGGAGGGGTATGCACCTGTATTTAACATAGGCTGTTACAACATGTGTGGGATATCAGCAGTAAGACACATGAAGATATATGGCCGTACATTTTCATACATTTCACCATGGGAACAGTGGTGGGCTAGAGCTTACTGTCTTGCAGACTGTTCTACTTGTCAGTGTGATAGTGATGTTTTAAGTTAAACATTGTTGTGTAACAGATACATTTTCAGACAACTTAATTCTTTTCCCCTAGGGGTTGAGTACAGAGTGTAATTGGAGACCGCTGAACTACATCTGCAATTAATAAGTATTGATTGATTCTTATCTTCAAGGCAAGTGTTTTTTTTTTACTGTTGTACTACTTGAAGGCCTTAGCCTGCACAGCAACATGTGTTATGTTTTCAGATTACTGTATCAAATGGTTTGTTTGAGAGTTGCATTACTCAGTTATTATGTATTTCAAACACCTAATTGCTATATGAAATGGCATATTCAACTGAAATAGTGCACAAATAAACATTTATATGTATGCAAACTTGTGTGTGGTGTCATATCCTTTGACTTGTATGTGGATATATGTTTCATGCAATAATTGTCTTTTGTATGAAAGAATCAAACACTGGCCATTTTAAAAGGTGGCAACTATAGGAATACTGGCTGTTCGATATGCTGTGCATCCTCTACATATATCTTCTTATACATATCTATAAGTAGTAATATATGTATATCTGTATGTATGTATGTATGTACATATATGGGTCTAGGACTGTCCACTGGAAGCACATTTCACTGAAACACATTTGACTGTGCACAATTCACTGAAAGCTCAATTCACTAAAAACACAATTCACTGAAACACATTTCACTGAAAGTTATATATGACCTTTTCCCCACTGTAGTGCAACCCGGGAGTTAGTATATATAGTAAGGGAGGGTGTGGGGGGCACCACCTCCCACACTGGGGGGTGAAGGGGGGGTGTAGCCCCCCACCTATTTTAAATATTTTGAACTACATACATGGATACTTGCAATTCCAATAAATTACTATTTTCTGAATATAATATATATCCAAACTATGTGGGGGGCTATGCCCCCACACCCCCCAATGTAGGGGCGGTGCCCCAACCCCCCTTACTATATATACTAACTCCAGGGTCGCACTACAGTGGGGAAAACGCCATATATAACTTTCAGTGAAATGTGTTTCAGTGAATTGTGTTTTCATTGAATTGAGTTTTCAGTGATTTGTGCACAATCATTTGACTTTCAGTGAAATGTGCTTTTAGTGAATAGTCCTAGACCCATATATATATATATATATATATATATATATATATATATATATATATATATATATATCACTGGAATGTTTACTGCTTCCACATTCCCTATGGTAGACAGACTGTTCTGCATGATATATTACTGATATCATCCTGACATTGTACAGCTGAGATGGATTACTGTTAACTTGTTGTGGCTATGTTGTGTAGGGTCCTGGGTATGAGACTTGCAAGTGCCAGTTATTGTGTTGCAAGGCAGATCTGTTCAGATGTGGAGGAGGGGATGATATCAATAATTACAAGAGGTACTTATTTTGGGCCCCTTCACCCCCATTAATAGTGGGCAGATGTTTTGCAGTGAAAGATTCAGAGTGTGTATCCAATGTGCAAATGCAATACACACACATATATATATATATATATATATATATATATACACACACACACACACACACATACACGCATATATATATATTTTTTGTTTGTTTTTTATATATAAAATATATATATATATATATATATATATATATATGTAGACATAGATATATATATATATATATATATATATATATATATATATATATATATATATATACACACACACATACATACATACATACATACATACATGTACATATATGAATACATTTCCCCTACTGTTGCATGACTGTGCTGGCTGATATGTTTGAGAAAACATCAAATTTATTTGCATCTGAAATGGCTAAGTGGTAAATCACTTTGGCTATAGTGTGCAGGGTCCTGGGTTTGAGACGTGCAAGGGATGATTGTTTTTCTGCTGGGCAGAACAGGGGCTGTTGGAGACAGAGTGATTAAGGCACTTTAAAGCAGTTGTAAGAGGGTTTGCATGGAGCTAAGCGATGCTTAAGTGAGCTTAGCTTAACTTATGGTCGCTTACGGTTGCTTAAACCCACACTAATTTCAAATAAAGAAAAGAAAAAAGGGAGATAGGAAAGTGGTAAAATTGGGGCAAGCAGGGGGACAAACAGGAGGAGAATCAGGTAGGGATGTGCAGGAAAGGTGTAGGAAGGGACCATAGCTCTGAATTTCTTTGGCAGCAATAGCTGCTTTCAATGTGGACAATTTAGAATTTGGTGCCTCACACCCTACAGGGAGGTGTGTGGGCCTTATACAGTATAGATGATTGGTAGGGTTAGATTGTGTGATGGGTACATGCCTCTGGGCGAAAAGCAGAGCTACGTATGGGACATGATTTTTTTGTTGGACAGATGCCCCTTTTTTTTTAAGGTGAGAGTTGGATGTTAAGGAAGGATTATAGGTTAGTGTGGTGAGGGAGGTTTGGTAGGAGAGGTTGCATGTACAGACAGACAAGACAGACAAGATGGCAGACAGGGCCAGTGTATTACACATGGGGGGTAAACAGCTTGATGGAGAGGGTGGTTGGGAATCCGAGGCTCATGAGCCCCCCAGTTGGTAGTAGTGGCACTGATGTCCCCACCCGATGGCAGTCACCACTACTCCTTCACAGCCCCGAAGGTGGCTGTGTTGAGGGCTGGGCTGGAAGGGCCACCTGCCCCTCAAGATGCAACAGCCTGCCCTCCACCTGGCACAGGCGGTCATCCAGCTCCGTCTGGAGGACACTGCATACCATGCCGCAGACCTCATCCCGGGTGACAACATCCTCACCGCGCCCACTTGCAGTGGGGGCAAGCCCCATCCCCTGCAGTGGTTCCACCCGAGGGTGGTGCAGGACCAGCAGATGAGGGAGGTCTGGGTTGGGTCCTAGACATGCTGGGACCTGGTGCCTCATGCAGGTGGGGTAGGAGAGGCAGATCCGCTGGTATCGGCCTTCCCATATGTGCTATAGTGTGGAAATTAACAATGAATATTGGTTAGTTATGCACAATACATTACAACATTAGTCAAAATAGCATCCATGGATATTCTCATTTTCCCAACACATGTAATTATTGCCATAGCAAACAGAATCCGTGCATATATGGAATGGCATTCAGGGTTGCAACAGCATGCCAGTTAGTGGTATGTCAGGCAGGCAATAAAATGATTATTCAACAGGGAATATTAGTATGCACACGGTTTAAACAATGATAAACCAAATGAAACAATGGTCCCAACAGTAGAGGTTTGTTTAGGAACATACCCATGTTGGTTTCAGTGTGATGGTTGGATCAGTTGAGTGGTGGGGAAAGGGAACAGATTCAATTAACAACTGCTATCAAGTATATTTGTCAGTCACTACTATTCACTACTCTACATTCTGACCACACTTACACTCTACCTGGGCCATGGGGCTGCTATAGCACACCAACAGGTGTAGATATCAACAGAGCAATTGTACCCTTATTTTAGTTATACAGATCAGACCTGTTTGTATACCAATTTCTTTACCCATGGGCCGCATGCAGATGAACTGTGTGCACATTACATTGCTGTTTCTACACATATTTCAGATTTACATATTAGTTGCAGGCCCTAGAGAGTGTGTGTTCTGCCTTTCACATGCATCTACTGTGACATTCTCTGTGCACAGGTTTCTTGACAAATGGGGAAACTATCCATGACAGTTTGACACTTGAGGGGTTGTCTGGATCAGACTGCAGAGTGTGGATGTCTAGCTTGCATTTATTTGTAGGACTGGGGATGATCAACACAGCAGTTGTACACCTTTCATAGTTATACACATCATACTAGTATTTCTATTCAGATTTATTTACCTGTGTGCTCTGTATGGAAAATGTTATGTGTTGCAGTACATTACTTTTTCTATTCAGATTGCAGTTTACAACTGTAGAACCAGACTGAAATGTTAGTGGCTGTCCCTGGATTCGAACCGTGGTGTGGGTACAAAATTGAACTACAGGCCTTGTCTTTATCAGACTGAGGTACTGGGGAGGTATTGTGTATTGCTTGTGACATTTCTATCTAGTACATATTTTTGTGCACAGTACTTTTATTATGACATGTTGCATTATTTGTTTCCAATTTTCAATATAAATTATGCATACACAGCAGACACTGGTGTCACTGTTTCTGAAACGTGCACATTAGCTAGATTGCACATTTGACTGTTTTACAACTACATACTGCAATTTAGATTCCTGAGTACACAGTGTAGGTTTTAAGTCTGCACCTGTTAGCCTTATACATTTTTCAGCACATTCACAGTTACAGCTGAAATTGAAAGGTTAACACAAGACATTGCTGGCAGACAAACAAGTAAAACACATTCTGATGGCAATATGTACTGTTGCTTTTTTTCAGTTATTTGACATGCCCATTCCAAAGTATGCAGAGAAGCAGTGCTAACAGTTCACCTCAGTTAATGCATTCTGCAGGACATACACATTTATAATTTCAGGTACAAGTGAGATGACACACACCAATGTTTGGGATCACCTTTATTAGTTTTGACATACATATCTGAGTATGACTCAGAAATCCACAATTACTATTCCTGCATGATCTGCACAGGGGAATGCTTTTCATTTCTAACTGTTACAGTAGCCCTGACATGGCACTTTCTTGGCAGGTTCACTCAGACACACTCATACATATTATAATATTCCTCTCCTGCATATCATACTTTGTTTGCTGCTGACATCTGTATTGCACAGTAGCTGGAAATACTCCATTGTAATGCTGGCAGCCTGACACAGGCATTCATTCCTGACTTTTACAGCACAATTATATATACAGGCAGTACCACCATTACTATAATTTTGATTTCTTGCTGCTAATAGTAGGGGGTATTCTGTACTTGCCATACTGCTGACACAGCTGGGCCATTTGCTGGGCATTAGCCTCAACATTCTGGGACCTCTCCGCAGCAGCTGTATAGGGAGATATCACACATTAATCACACCTGCACAGCCACAAGTTGAACTTTTTTCATACTTAGAGACAGGTGGGACATCCTGCGTTTGGGCTTCTTGGATCCAGTGGTCCAAGAGTGCACCCCTCCTCCACATCAGGTCATTATGGCGGTGATGTACCTACTCACCAGTCAGAGGTATGCCTGTGGCACTGGTGAGGTCACGTGCAAACTGGTCCCAAGCCTCCGCTTTGTACTGCGAGCCCTGGTACTGGCCCTGTAGCAGCCTGCTGTAATGTTTTTTTACTAGGAGCCCCCATGACCCTGGACTCCTGGATGCCCCAATGTTGCACTCGGACGTGAACACCTTCACCGACACCAGACATTTTGGTCCTGCTGTGAGCAATCCCAAATGGTTATGGCTGTATTCCCACCTGTGCAGTTTAAATAGGGCAGTTTTCCTGCACTTTTTCTTGATTGGCCAGTTTTAATATGCTGAACTATGCTTAGATCTGCACAAACTGGCATAGCAATGCTTAAACCCAGTAAGCACAGCTGAAAGCCAGTAAGCAACGCTTACACTAGCAAAGCATTGCTGAAATCTATATTTTTTCATTAAATTTATTAATTATTTTTTACATTTATATTTTACATATTCCCACCCCTACTGTGCTATACATGAGCCATATGACTGACGTCTATTATTCAAATTCCTCAAAAGTTTATTAAATAATTTGGTAAACCATGGTAGTACCACTGTGCTACAGCAGCTTGATGACATTTTCTATCACAGTAGCACTTGTCTATCATTTTCAGGATTTCAGCCAGGCTAAGCAAAGTGGTGCACCTCACAAACAAGCTGTGCACCACTTAAATTTCAGATTTATTTGATGAAAAAAATAATTTGTTTTTAATTTTCATTGCTTTCCTCTTGCCCTACAGCTTCCATGCATGTAGGACAAGAGTGCATACATTTGCACTTGAAGGCTGCTGACTTCTAGGTGTTTGTGTTTTTTTTTTTTTCAGTGTCCGCGGACACTGAACTGTTAGCTACTTACATTTCAGTGTCTGCGGACACTCATTTACTATGTAATAGGAAAAGCCGTGGTGGTACAGCAGTAGTGTTGTTGCCTCACAGAAAGAGGTTCTCCTGTTCAATTCTCGGCTGGAGTGCTTTCTGTGTGGAGTCTGCATGTCCTTCTCGTGGTCGAGTGGCCTCCAGAATACATGTGTGAATGGACGTGCCTTCGCTGAAGGTTGGGCATCGGGCTGGCAACTCAGCACTATAAAAATCTACTGGCAATCATTAGCGGACCAGAGTTCTGCTGTGGCGACCCCTAACTGGGAAAAGCCGAAAAGAGAAACATTAGAGCCAGGCTCTAATATTATATAACTTGTCACTCATCTGTGTCACAAAGTGCCGTATGGCACTTTCTGAGTGAAGGGGGCGTGTTACATGTGCAGGCACGGCTGACACACGCCCCCTGCGCTCGCTCTTGGTTCGTGTCCATTTAGACTCAATAGCAGTGTGCCTTCATGCATATGCAAGGCACACTGTTATTGTAAATGGACATGAACCACTCCGTGCAAGAATAGTCTTATTCTTGCACGGAGCTTTGTGAATCCTGGGAATAATATTTTTATGGCCATAATGGTAAAATTAAGAACACTCAGATGCTCAAGAAGAACAATTCTCTAAAATGTAATGAGCAGCCCAGGAACAGTATATTTTTCTCACTTCTTCATCACTTCATGAGTACTTCTGTATTGTATCATATATTATACAGGATGTGTTTATAAAACATTTATTTATTCAGTCAGAGTTCAGCTGCTGGGGTAGTCCTAGAGGATTTTTTTTTTGCTGTAGTTTTCCTATTTCAAAGTCATAGTCATCCCCATTATAACCTATAGTGCAACAGTGACATAGCAGAATAACAGAGTATCATGTAGGCATTAAGCTGTAGACAAGAATATCTTCTAATGGATAAAAACAGATCTTACAGCAATTTCTTTAATAATGCATAATCAAGAAGTGAAAGCTATAGAAAGTGTAGAAAGAGCTGGTTGCAATGTTTAAACTTTAGCAGTAGTGTCAACCCTTCATTATAGATTATTTGCTTACAAGTGAGTATCATCTAGCTATCCAACGACTAACTCTGAAAGCTGTAAAGGATAAAATGAAGGAGGTTATTAAATTCTAGGTCTGAAGGCACCCAGATGCATTTTCCTGCCCAGTAAAATGCACACTTGTGAACCTTTTTATCAGGACAATTCACCACATTTTGAATTTTCCAATTGATATGAAACTGTCACAGATGTTGATTGCCTATGGAGTCATATGTTTTAGTACTTCAGCTCTAACTCCATTTTAGGTATTCTAAAAATCTAGAAATACAGATGATACTTATCAATATGTTATGTTCACCATGCAAAATAATGCTCTTTGTGTTTGTAAATTATGCATTTACCACCTCTTCCATGACTTCAAGTTCTGAATCATTACAGCACTGAGTCCAAAAGAATACATATGTTCAAATCTGTGTTGTCTTAATGTAATCCCAAAGAAGAACCCATCAAGTTAATGACCCATATTTCTCATATTATTTCTGAAAGGTTCATTTTCTGAAGCTGTAAATTATTGACTTTGCTTCCACTCGTGCCTCTCAACTTCTTTCCTAAAGAATTCTGGACAAAGCCAAATACAAATATGAACAAAGGCCCAAAATCAATGATTTTTTTAAAATGTTATTTATTTATTTATTTATTTTATTTTACATTTGTTGATCGGGTTAGTCCGACTGAGTTAAGTAGCCTTTTTTTCAGTGGAGGCCCAGGAAGAAAAGCTCCACAGTTTTACAATTTTAGAGTAACAGTATCAGCGGGTTACAATGTATACATACAATGAAATACATTTTATCAGAAAAATAATACTGGAAAAAAACATAATAAACATACATAAGAGAAATTATTTGATACAAACATTTTCAATAAACAGTGAAAAGGGTTCATAGTGTATGTAGTTATTTTATGAAATATGTGACATTAGAAATGGAGATAAGAGATGGAGAAGAAGAGTGATACCTTGAAGAGGTTTACGAGCTAATAGGGTTTGAAGTTTTGCTGATTACATAGGAATTAATGGGCTAGATCAGAGACGATGAGTGCAGAGGCAGGGCCAGTGAGTTTGGAGGTACTCTCTAGTGGCAGTTTTGAATTGATTTGGATGTTTGAAGGACCTGTTTTCTAGTGGTAATTGTTCCATAATATGGTAAGATTGTAGCTGCAGAGGGTGCAGCCGATTTTAGTCTTAGGTTTGTAAATTTGTAGTAGGTTAAAGTTAGAGCTACGTAGGGACCTAGTGCAGGAATATTGAGAGATAAGGGGAGATAGGCTAGGGCAGAAGGATTTCAGGTATAGTATAGAGTGAATTATTTGTATTTGAGAGAGTAGAGGCTGGTGAGGTAATTCCAGCCAGTTAGGTATCTTAGTGAAAGACAATAATGTGATTTATAAATTTGGTGAGCAGCGAATCTGGCAACCTTGTTGTAGGTAGACACAAGCCAGTGAAAGAACTTAAAACTGAAAACTGGTTGCAGGAAGGAAGGCACCAAACACAAAACGTAAGAACAAGCAGTTTAATCCAAATGAAGCGCTTTTCATCACAGTAAATACTGTGACTTCTTCAGATAAAAACAACATTGAGAGCATGCCCTTAAGTAGTCAGTGAGCAGTAGTTAATTAGTTAGGTAATTAACCAATATTAGTTAATCAGTTCATTTCATTCTTCTTGACAACAAATTGAAAACTAGTACTCATAGAAACTACAGTTTCTAAAGACTACAAAAGTGTCACAAACACATTTAGACACGCCCACATGCAAACCTCAAACCCTAACCCTACAGAAGAAACAATACTAAATGTTCTTATATACCATAAAATACCTATAAAAGTTTTTGTACTTTAAAAGTACCAAATATCTAAAATATTAAAATGATGTGGTAAACCCATGTTCATTCATACTATTGAGTTTTAAGATCTTATGTACAATTAATACATACTTTACATGAATTCTATATGTAAAACCCTATCTAGTAAGGCTTTTTAATTTCAGAATACATACAACAGAACATCTTTCATTTAGACCTGGATACTGCCCTGCATTGGTGTTCAACTGCCATATTAATTCTAAAGGTTCTAACTCCAGTGAAACTGGACCCCCCATGTTATCGGGTACAATTTGGCTATTGTCCTGAATAAAAACCTGTGATCAATGTATTCGCGGGTATGTTTAGCCAGGGCACTGTCTTCGCTCAATTTGCCAAAGTGGTATAGATGTTTGTATATTCTTTCCCGCAATTTCCTATCTGTTTTCCCTATATAGAATGCAGGACACATTTGGCATTGGGCTAGGTATATGACCCCTTTAGACTGGCAGTTTAATCTAAATCTGGTGGTGTATTGAGTGCCTTTGATCTTAAACTTCTGACCCACATCCATATGTTTACAGTACTTACATATACCACATTTATACATCCCACATCTACTGACTAGTATTTTAGAGTTTCTTTCGACTAGATTTTTTAAATTAGCTCCTCTTTTGAAGGTAATTCTAGGTGTGTGAGCCACTTTCTTACTTATAAAGATGTCTGACTGCAGTAGGTCCCAGTTCTTTCTGATGATCCCACATAAGTCAAGAGCATCTACACTGAATGAAATAATGAAATTATTAAAATTACTAAAATTCTGGAGTACATTACTGTCGGTGTTCCCTTCAATATGTATACCTATAGTATCAGTGGGTGTATCAATTCGATTTTGACTTAAAATAGGTTTGTACACTCTGTTCGTATGCTTGTGAATCACCTCTTTAATAAGCAGATTCAACATTTGTATAGGGTAAACCCTCCTAGTAAACATCTCCTTCAAGTTGTTACATTCTAAGTAGAAGTCTCTATCTAGGGAGGTCATTCTAGCTGCCCTGACCAACTGTCCTTTTACTACTGACTTCTTCTGGTGGTAAGGGTGACAGCTAGAAAAGTGCAAGAAACTATTAGAATAAGTTTCTTTTCTATATATACATGCGTTGTAGCATTCACTGGTTGTATCTTTACAAATCAGAACATTCAAGTATGATATGGAATTTGCACCAAATTTTAATGTAAACTGCAAAAAGTCAGTTGTCTCATTAAAGTAACTCACAATTGCATTAGCTGTGTTGTCATCCCTTATCACCATGAAGATGTCATCCAAGAATCTAGTGTAGTAGTGTACCTTGTCTTGGACCCAGTTGTTCTGTAGGACAAATTCGTGTTCGCAGTCAGCCATTACTAAATTGACGAAACTGGCACCACACAGGGACCCCATAGCTATCCCTGATAGTTGTAAAAACAATCTTTTGTCAAAGATTACATAGTTATTGGACAAAATAATGTCCAATAGTTCACTAAGCAAACTTATTGTATCATTAGGTACGCCCTTGATTCTCAGAATGTGGCTAATTCTCTCTATGCCCTCCATGTGTGGGATGGACGTATACAAGTCCTTAACATCTACTGTTAAAAAGTTGTAACTATTATCATATTGTAAATTATTTAAACAGTGTAGGAATGACCAAGAGTCCTTGCAAATTTGTTTCTCACTAGTTACATATTTTTGTAGCACAGAATCCACATATTTTGCACATGCATACATTATGCTATTTCTGGCATCAACTAGTAGTCGCAAGGGAGGGTTGCTTATATCTTTGTGCATTTTAGGTACCCCAAAGCTATTAGGTATTCTGGGCACTGGCATAAATAAGTAGTTGAATAGATTAATATCTATTCTGCTTTCAATGAACAATTCAGATATGAAAGATTTAACGTGACTGTAAGCTGTATTTAACTAATTTCTAGAAACTTCTTTATAAGCATCTGTGTTAAGTATTTGTAACATTCTAGTACTATAGTCACTTATGTTAATCATAACCAGTCCACCTCCCTTGTCAGGTTTCATTATTCCCAAACTGGCCGTTTGCAGTTCATCTAATAATTGCCTCTCTCTTACAATAATATTTCTTACAAAATTCTTGTTGGTTTTATTTTTCACCAATTCATTCCTGAAGTCCAACTCACAAATTTGCTCGAACAGGTCTAACATTGGGTGCAAGAGTGGATTACATGTACTAGGAATGTGGAACTCATCTTTTCTGGTAGTATTTACACCTAAGATGAGAATGTTGTAGATAGACTCTAGTTTATTTAGTAATGTAGAGTTAAGATTGATAAGGATTTGGCAGCTATATAGAAGGCTAGGTAGGAGGTACACATGAAAGAGGGTTATTTTAGCTTTGTTAGTTAGAAACTTTTTGTTTCGATAAAGAAGGGCAAGTTTTTGGTGTGTCTTTTTGATGCAGTTGTTTACATGTCGATCAAACTTGAGTTGGTCATCTATTGTTACTCCTAGTGCTTTTGTACTAGGTTCAACATTAATGGGGGTGTTACTGACAGACAGTACAGAAAATGTAGATTTAAGGCGAGTGAAGTTCTTTGGGAGAAATAGTAAAAGTTTTGTCTTTTTAGGGTTAAGAATTAGTTGGTTGTCACAGAGCCAGGATTCAACTGAGTTAAAAGATGCTTGAGTTGCAAAGATAAGGTCAGAGGGAGTATCTGCGATGGTGATGACAGTGGAGTCATCTGCGTATTGTACAAGAGATGACTATGGGCAGGAGGTGTAGAGTAGATTAGTGAATATATTGAATAGTAATGGGCCAAGGATAGAGCCTTGGGGGACTCCCATTTTGACAGGAAGAGCAGGGGAGAGAGCTGAGGGCCATCTCACTGATTGTAGAGGGTCAGTGAGATAGCTGGAAAATCAGGTAGTAGTAGAGGCAGAAAAGTTTAGGTTAGCCAGTTTGTTCAGCAGAAGAGGGTGGCAGACCGTACCAAAGGCTTTTGAAAGGTTGAGGAATAGGCAGGAGACCAACTTAATATTGTCTCTGGCTAGAGAAATGTATTAATTAAGGATATAATGGCAGTTGTAGTGCTATATTTAGGGTGAAAGCTATGCTGTGTAGGATTGAACAAGTTTTCCTGTAGAAGGTATTTTGTGATTTGCTTGTGTATGTATTTTCCCAGTATTTTTGAGAGTGGTAAGAGGATCGTGATGGGTCTGGGTTTGTGATGTCAGTGAAGTTATCTTCTTTGTGAATGGGTATGATGTAGAATTCTTTCCAGATAGATGGAATCTTAGATCCAGAGATGGAGCGATTTATTAGGATTGCTACAGGGAGGTAAAGGATTCAGCAGCAATTTGTAAGAAATAGGGAGGCAGGTTGTCATCAGAAGCAGAGCAGGGTTTAGGTTTAGAGAGCAAGGAATTTATATAGTTAGTGGGTACAGTTATAAGAGAGAAAGTGGTAGAGGAGTTGAGAGTAGGAGAGGATTTGGAAACAGTTGAGTTGGTAGTAGAGGGGAAGGAATTTATCAACTTAGATATGGACTCAATGAAATAGGAATTGAATGAGGTAGCTGTTTCTTCTGGTGAGTTGTTTGGGCAGGGGTGGGAGAGGAAGGGTTACCAGGGTGCAGGATGTTGTTTATAGAGTTCCAAAATTTCTTGAGATCTGTTTTTTGGGCAGTTGGGTGTTAAAGTAAAAGTTTTTTTTTTTTGTCTTTGTGGATGAGTTTTTTTGCCTGATTTCTTAGTTCTTTATATTTTTGCTTAGTTTTTACCCACCTTTTCCATGCCCTGTCTCTAGTTTTCATTAGGGTGGGGGTGGCACTGGTAAGCCAAGGGGATATATTAGATTTGATGTAAACAGTGCTGGGTGGAACAAGAGAGTTAAGAATGTTAAGGAAAGTAGAGTTGAAAGAGTGGACAGCTTCATCAAGGGGGAGATAGTTTAGATGTGTTCAGTTTATCCTGGAGAGGAGGGCATTAAAAGTCTCAAGACAGAAGGGGGATAGTTTGTGACAGGTTATGTGTCTGTGAGGCCTAGTGAAATGAGAAGTGTAGCTAAGAACTTTGACAGGGGAATGATCACTTAGGGAGTCAGGTAGGGTATTGGGATTATGGTATTTGTTGGGATCTGTGACTAAAATCCAATCAATGAGAGAACAGGGGGTATGTGATCTGTTTATTTGGATGGGGGTTGAGATCATTTGTACAAACCATGTAAGTTGATGCATAAAAGTAGTGTTTGTGGACTGAAGAGTTAGCCAGTTAATATTTACATCCCCAAGAAGAATAATTTCATTGTGGATGTTTTGAAAAAGTTAAGAGAGAATGTTTTCTAGAAGGGTAATGTTATCTCCGGGGGGGCAGGGATGTAGATAGCTATGACTATGATAGTGGTGTAATTGTTAAGTTTAAACTTAGCTGTCAGGAGTTCAGCAGGTGAGAAGGAGGGAGAGGGTTGGTTTAAACTTGAAGGAGTAAGATGGTTTGAATATACAATGGCCACTCCACCCCCTTTTTTCTTTTGTCTATCTAGTCTAAGAAAATTATATCCAGGAGGGAGGATATTGCTGTCACGGTTTTGTGGCTTCAGACAAGTTTCAGTCAGGATGACTATATCAGGGGTGTGGTTAGCCATCCGGGCACAGAATTCACTAATTTTATTTAGAATGCTTCTACAATTGATGGAGTAAAAAGATACTTGCTTTTTGGAGGAGCAGTGTAGGATTGGTTAGGGGAGTTAGCCTTATTGACTGGGGGAGGGTTTGGGCCAGGGTTTGGGTGAATGTCACCTGATAGTAGTAGAGATTTAGAGCGGAAATGTTCTTTATATAGTAGGTGCTTTACTTTATTTTCTAAAGAGGTGGTAGGGGAAGGGGGTATTCTGTTTCTGGGGAGGATAGTATTTAGAGGAAAGATAGATGAGCATATAGGAAAACATTGTAGAGGATGTGTGAAGACACTGACATTAGTATTTGCAGGATGAAAGTAAGTTGGAGTTAAGTGAGAGTTATATGAGGTAAGAGTGTATAGGAGGAGAAGGGGAGGCAATAGAAGAAAGGCTTGGATTGAAAAAGACATGTCAGTAAGGAGGGTCAATAGTTAAGAGGGAGGTAAAAGTTGGGCCTAGAAAAATGGCTGTAGAAAAGTTAGGGATAGGTAACCAGTAGGAGGAGTCAGTACACAGAAAGGAGAAAAGAGTGGTTGGTGTCAAGGGTTTGCAGAATGAGAGGAGAGAGGTATGCAGGAGTGGGGTATGGCAAAAAAAACAGGAAGGGGTGGGAAGCAGAGGAGGGGATTGTGCAATGGAGACGAGTATAAAGGAAATGATGTGGGGATGGGTGGGAATGGGGGTGGGTAGATAAGCAGAGTGATCCCAAGCATAGCGAGGGTGAATGGAGAGGGTTGGGCCAGGAAACTGCAGTCACCAGGCCAGGAAACTGCAGTCACCACAAAAAACAATCAGCAGGCCAGGAGGGAAACAGTAAGTAGCACACAGTGAGAGTCATCATTTAAGTAGAAGAGGTGCGGAGGTGTAGACAAAGATGGAATAGATGTTATAGTGAGGTATACACAGGTATTCACAGTAAGATAAAAACAGTTAAAAGGAAACCACAAACAGAAAAACAAGAAAGTATTGCTAACTAAGAGAGTTGGCACTAGGATAGTGACTAACTTATTGATGGCAGAGAGAGACAAAGAAGCAAGGTTTTTAAACAGTGGCAGTCACAGTGGTATGCAGGTATCCTGTACAGTAGACAAAGTAAGACTAATCTGTGGTATGAGCTTAGAACATACTTTTAATTTAAACTGGCTATGTAGTAGAACACAGGTGTTATTCCAGGAGTTGGAGCAGTATCTGTATAGAAGGTAGAAGCAGTATGGAAGGGAAGACACTTTGCTCTTAAAATGTTAGTTTAAACTGGCTAAAGCAGTAGAGCACAGGCTGTATTCCAGGAGTTGTAACAGTATCTGTAAAGAAGGTAGAACCAGTCTGGAAGGGAAGACCCTTTGCTCTTAAAACCTAAGGAAAAAGGAAGGGGAAAGAGTGAACTGAGTATAAAAGCTAGGGAAAAACAAAAAATAACAGAGGTACTATAAGCGACTACTGATAACAGCTAGAGAGGAGTTAGTTGAGATTAAATATGAAAATAAATAAATAAATACATACATATGTTGTTAACTTTACAGATTAGAGCAGATTAGAGCAGTAAAAATGTGAGACAAAAGTTCAATGACTTACTTCCACTATAACACTTTCACATAACGATAGTAAACTATTAAGCATTATGTCTTAGTGTTAAAACAACTATGACAATAAAAATG
>NC_056746.1:1067743751-1067818751 GCF_019279795.1 Protopterus annectens
AAAACTTTGATAAAATCACTTTCTGGCTTTTGAAGTACATTAACTTACAGCAGACACAAACTTCTGGAAATGAAGCAGTTAACAGTTTCATGCTGCTGGCTAGACTCCCTGCAGTCGGCAGAGTTCCTGGGGCCTACTACACTCACAGAAATATTGTAGCTGTGTATTTTAACCCAGCTGCCTTAAAGTACATAAAACATGAGACAGAAGGTTCTGGAATACTTAGGGCAAAGCAGAAGAGGAAAAGATATCAGAGAACCAGAAAAAGAGGCTCCAGGGCTGGAACTGCTGCATGAAAAGTAATCCTCACAGGCCTGCCCTGTCGTCAATACTGCTAGCAAATGCATGCTCACTGGACAGTAAAATGGATGACCTGAGGCTGGAACGCTACAGCAAAAATAAGTTGAGAAATACTATTTATTGATGATTACTGAGACGTGGCTGCATAACAAGATCAGTGATAATGCTGTTAGCTTATAAGGTTTCGCACTCTTTCGCACAGACAAATTTCAAGCTTTATGTGGAAAGACCAAGGCAGGTGGAGTCTGCGTCTATGTGAATGAAAGATGGTGTAAGAACTGTGAGATTGTTCAGTCACATTGCTCTGATAATCAAGAGTTCCTGTCCTTAAAATCCAGACACTTTTATGTACCTAGGGAGCTAAATGGAATATATGCAACAGTGGTATACATTCCATCCAGTGCAAACACCAATGAGGCCCCGAGCAATCTTTATAACTCTATCTGTGAGTTGCAGAGGAAAAACTCAGACTTTGCACACATGGTTTCTGGTGATTTTAATCAAGTAGATCTGAGAGAGTGCTACCCCATTACTATCAGTTTGTAGATTTTCCTACAAGGGGTGCAAACATTCTGGACAAGGCATATTCCAACATCAAAGGTGCCTACAGAGCAATACAACATCCTAACTTAGGAATCTCTGACCAGCTTACCATCATGCTTCTACCAGCCTACAAACTGGTTCTGATCAGAGCAAAGCCCACAGTTAAGCAGATCAAGGTCTGGCATGAGGGGACTTTAGAATGGCTCCAAGACTGCTTTTATAGTACCTGCTGGGACATTTTCAGAGGCAGCTACGTCAGATAAGTAGGTAAATATAGATAATTACACAGAAGCAGTAATGCCTTACATCACTAAGTGTGTTGATGTATCCGACATCAAAAGCATCACAATCAGAGCAAAACAAAAGCCATGGCTCAGCGACAAAGTCTATGATCTACTGAAGGCAAGGAATGCAGCATTCAGGGCCAAGATCAAGGAGGCTCTCAGTGAAGCAAGAGTAAACCTAAAAAAGGGGCATTAAAGAGGCTAAGAGGGAATACAGAAAGAAATTACAAAGTCAGTTTGCAGACATGAGGGACACTAGGAGTCTCTGACAAGGGATACAACAGATTACTGACTATAAAGCCAGGTCAGCTCACTGTGAAGACAAAACTGAATACCTGGACAGGTTGAACTCCTTTTTTGGCAGATTTGAAGAGAAGAACAATGTGGCTGCTACAAGGCTACCTATCGATCAAGAGGACGGGATGCTCAGCCTTAACTCCAATGAAGTGCGATCTCAACTTAAGAAGTTGAACCCCAGGAAGGCTGCTGGTCCTGATAAAATACTGGGCAAAGTACTTAAAGGCTGTGCAGACCAACTATGCTCAGTTCTAACTGATATTTTCAACACCTCCCTTATTCTTGGTAAAGTTACATCTTGCTTCAAGGTGATGAATATTGTCCCTCTCCCCAAAAAAGCGAATCCAGCCTACCTGAATGATTACAGACCAGTTGCTCTAACTTCAAATATCATGAAATGCTTTGAGAGGCTAGTTACTAGGCATCTATCAGAAAACCTTCCATCAAGCTTCAACCCTCTACAGTTTGCTTATCAGGCTAACAGATCCACTGCAGATGGCATTTCAATGGCACTCCACCTCTCACTCAATCATCTGGAGGAAAAAAACAACTACGTCAGGCTGTTGTTTATTGACTTCAGCTCAGCATTCAGTACAGTGGTTCCAATGCAGCTTATTCACATGTTTGTACATCTTGAAGTTAGCAAGCTCATTTGCAACTGGATCCTTGACTTCTTGATGAACAGACGACAGAAATGTGTGGGCAACAACACCTCAGGATGCATAATACTCAACACCAGTGTTCCTCAGGGTTGTGTGCTAAGCCCTCTGTTGTTCACCAACCTCACCCATGACTGTTCTGCAAAATACAACATCAGTCAGGAACACTGCACAATGCCGAAATCCTGAAAGATCAAATTTCATATGGCCGAAACCATATGATCAAACTTTCAGAATCCTGACATTGTGAACGGAGATCTGCATACAGTGCAGAATGGGCGAGTTTCTTTTTCCTCACTGTAGTAATATTTTGGAGTTGGAATATTTAAGTAGCAGGGGTATGGGGGGGTGCAATTTTATTTTTGATTTGTTTCAGAATTTCGATATTCCGAAACATCGATCATATGGTCTCGATCATATGAAATTCAATGTTTCAGAATTTCAAGATTCTGAAGTGAATCCCATCAATCACATCATTAAGTCTGCAGAAGATACTACAGCTGTGGGCCTCATCAAAGGGGAGGATGAACGAGATTACAGAGACAAGGTCTGCTTATTGATTGATGGGTGTGCTAAGAACTACCTTGACCTGAATGTCAATAAAACAAAAGAAATCAATATAGACTTCAGGAAAAGGTCAACAATGCATTAATTGTTCATGATAAATGATGAAGAGTTGGAAAGGGTCAAATCTACAAAGTTTTTAGGAGTGCACATTTCGATGGATCTCTCTTGGACTGTGAACACTGAACAGTTGGTCAAAAAAGCACACCAATGTCTCCACTTTCTCAGAAGGCCCAAAAGAGCAAAGCTCCCACCTACTGTTCTCATCACATTCTACAGAGGAACAGTTGAGAGCATTCTCACTAGTAGCTTCACAGTTTGGTCTGGGAACAGTACAATAGCAGAAGCTACAGAGAGTGGTGCTAGTTGGCAAAAAAATCATGGGCACCGACTTATCATCAACCCAGGATCTCTTTGCAGCAAAAAGCATTAAATGTGCATCCAAAATAATTTGTGACCCCTCTCAACCTGCATTTGGCTGGTTTACACAACTTTCAGGCAAGAGATATCGGAGTATCCGCTTCTGGACCACCAGATACTTAAATCAGCTTCTACCCAATAGTGCTGAGACTTTTAACTCTGATACCAAACACTGATTCTTTAGTCAGTAATCATTCACAATACATAACTCAGCTGAAAAGTGTGCAATATCTTTTTTTATTCTTTGATATAGCAATATATTTTCTTATTCATGTACAATTACCTGCTGTTTTTCTGATGCAGATGAACAAAGGAGGACAATCTTAACATGTGCAAGCCTACTCTGTCATGCTGCTATATAGTATAGTATTCTTCTTATGACTATCTGGGAAGCTTTTGGGATTTTGCTTTATTTATACTTCTGTGGGACTTGTATTGAATGTCTTTTTTTTTTATTGAAATGTCCTACTGCTGTTCTTGTTTTCCTTGCTTCCTATGTACGCTCTGGTCAGTTGATAGTTGGAATTTCATTTAGGCTGCACTTCTGTAGTCCTAAATGACAATAAAGTTTACTTTGACTTTGACACAGGTACATGTAAGCTACAGCTACACAGGTACATGTAAAGTTACAGCTATAGCTAGATGTGTACATGCAAAGCTACAGCTACTCATGTACATGAAAAGCTACAGCTACTCGTACATGCAAAGTTACAGCTACACAGGTACATGCAAAGCTACAGGTACATGCAAAGTTACAGCTACACAGGTACATGTAAAGCTACAGTTACACAGGTACATGTAAAGCTACAGCTACACAGGTACATGCAATGTTACAGCTACACAGGTACATGCAAAGCTACAGCTACTCATGTCATGCAAACGTCTAGCTACACATGTACACGCAAAGTTACAGCTACACAGGTGCATGTAAAGTTACAGCTACAGATACACATGTACATGTAAAGCTACAGCTACTCATGTACATGCAAAGTTTCAGCTGCATCTGTATATGCAAAGCTTCAGCTACACGTGGATGTGCAAGCAAGCAGAAGCCTGAGATCGTGCCCACAGCTTGACAGATAAGGTATACTACCATGTGTATGTGCAATAAAGCAGGAACAGGTAAGGTGCCCACATCTTTACAAATAAGGGACACTACTACAGATGCATGTATTGAAGAGGAAGCATATACACTACCACATCTATATTCAGTTCAGAAAAAGCATAAAATGATGGCCACAAGCACTCACATACACAGCTAGGTACCCTGTTTTATGAAAATGTCACAGTGATACAACTATATAGCCACCAACAAACAGCTCATAAAACAGACAGTCACTCACAGTAGCCAACCTGATACATCCTAGAATCTTTCAGAGGAAACAAACTTCATTAGAAGCAGTATTCTGAAAAGCAGAAAAAAATGAATTACAACAGGATATACCATAGAAATGGCAGGCACTTATGGTACCATTTGAGTCAGTCCTGTCTCACCTCTGCTTCACACTGTGATGAACACCACTGGATCAATAATCAAGGAGCCTCAATCCTCACCACTGGTATCAGTGGGGAACATGCACTGGGAACATAACAGACGCACACACAGTATTTCCAGATGCAGCTCTCTGCGTCAAGTGCAATTTCCCTTAAGAGCACACAGAGACCACAGTCAGTTCATGGCTGGTTGATCCCTAATTCTCCAGATCCCCAGTAAGATTCCCCACTGGCACAGCTATAGAGTTGAGATCTCAGCTGAATAGTCAAGCCAAGACCTCTAGCACCCTCTCTATCCAACCAGTGCTTCATGCCCCTGCCCAAGTAGCTGACTCTTTGAGGTTTGATTTATGCACACACACACACACACACACACACACACACACACACACACACACACACACACACACACACACACATGCACACACGCACACACGCACACACACACATGCACACACACACACACACACCTGGGAAAGGCTGGCACAGGTTTACTAGCTATGCCCCCTTTTGCCCAGACTATAAGGTAATTATCACTGCCACCAGCCAACTCCTTATCAGCTACTTTAAGGCCCTTAACAGAGGGTGTCCAATCTTACTGTGTAATATTAATATTAATACAAATGGTAGTTTGACCAAGAGCAAGGCTATTAGGAGTGGCCCATACAGTGTCAACAAATAAATACGCAAGTACTCTCAGAACTTAAATATCTGTACACAAATCAGCCACAATGAAAGGTTTCAATACATTTAATAATAAATAATAAAAGAACAAGAAAATACTCAGTATATATTCACAGTGACATCAGAGTTCAAAATCACAGGAAACAAACTTGCAGGACAGTCTCAAATAAATACAAAAATAAGTAAACTAAGCTATACTATATTCTTGACTATATCCAAGGAAGAGTTATTATATGCTAGAAACTTACTTCATCAGAACAAGGCAGATGTGTGGTGAATGGATCTTGTCACAACCAAGACAGAATACAGAATGCTCTGTCTCTCTCAGAGATGTTTTAAATGAATCTGTCAAATATTACTGCTAGGATATCTTGCAGAATGACATCATTTCTTGTCATCTGACTGTATCCCGGATGAAATCCCCACTGCTGGAAGCTTGGCAGTATTTAGTATCTACCTGTGAAAATACATAGACCTACGATCTTTGGCAGACGCTGTAAGTCATAAAACAATTGCATTCCTTCATACTTTCAGATGTAGTAATTAATTTACTCGGAAGACAATACGGAAAGCTTTTCAGCACAGGCTCTGTGTCTGGCTGCATTGAAAACTGAAATATACCATCTTTTGTTGAGTAGCCATAAAGTCATTTAATTTCAGCTATTTTTCTGAAGTTAGCCTCCTGTATTCCAGTTTCCATTGTTAAAATATATACATTTAAACAACTACAATAGTGCATATACATTTCTGTTCTCTTCCAGCAGGGCACACTGTGGTTACATCTTAAGCACAAGCACTTTATAAAATACCTTTTTAACACACATACCAGTTTGATATATACATGGCATACAATTCTAATATAGTTGTAACGCAAGCATCTTATATAAATCACGTTGATATTCACAAATGACATGTAATTCTTTACAAAATTCCATCTCCCTTTATCACACACACATCTGAAGACATTCAGGCAGTGGTATCACAGATCATCATATGCATGCCTGCACTGTTCATTAGTCAGCTGGTCTGGCAGGTTGCACCAGGCATCAGCTTTATAAAATGGGCCTACATAATGTGCCAGCATCTAGTCCTTAAAGTGCTGTGCCAAATGTACAACATGATCTTACTTTCATTTGCACTCCAGACAAGCTCTCTGTGGGATGCAATTGCTGTCAGCAATAGCCATGAAATCAACAAATCAGTATGGCAGCCTGTGATTCTCACTTTAAATTGGAATTTGAATTGAGTGTGTGTAGTGCACCTTACTGCAACTGTGTGGTGTGATATCCTTATGCATAATAGTGTGCCAAGGGTTGGGTAAAGAGGGCAGCACCTCAGGAGCAAACTGTTAGGGGGTACAATCGGGAATTTTTGCATCCTTTTCTGTGTACAGAAATACTGATATAGAAAGCCATTGCATACCAATTGACTTTCCACCATAGAAACTAAAAGCCCTTTTTCTTTTGCTCTTCACTTGAAGAACTAAGTGTTGGGGTAGGGATCAGCTGGTTAACAAACCTTTCAACTGTCCCTGCTTTGAAAGAATGCTCCTATTTTTAGGAATAATTTACCCACCGCAGTATGCCCCTCTTTTTGGAGGTATGCCCTGTCTTCAGGTTTGATTTACCCTTCACACAATTTTCTGAATCCTCCTCATTACATGTGAAGCACATGTGATTTTTGAAGCTGCATAATACACAACAAACCACACGTCATGACCAACATACTAATGACAGCAATAATTTAAAGAGACAGAACACACATCTTGCATCTCTCTTTATCTGAAGCAAAAATAAGTGACCTTGTGTGGTAGAATTTTGCAATATTCATTTGTCTATAGTTTTTTCACTGTCTCTTTGATAAAGTGTACATATTTTCCTTCATTTTTTTGTCAATCTGCTTTTAATCATGTTTCTGAATAGTATCTCACATCCCTACTAGAAGCAAGAAGAGTTATGTGCTATTTCATATTCAGATTTTATGATAATCAGATGTCCAGATTTTTAGCTGGATGTTCCTACTTTTCAAGGGTCTTTGTCCCTATTTTCAATGTCTGGAGGTTGAGAGGGATTGCACTAGATGAGCCAGCTATGGCTCTGCATGCACAAACAGCATGCTTGCACAAGCATGTCTGCACTACATGCAAGTAGCATGCAGCATAGCATGTGTGAGTTCCTTAATTTGCTTGTATGCCTCTGTGAAGCATTGCAATTCTTAGCATCAGCATAAGCTAGCCTTGTTAGCATATATATAGTGCAAACTTGTATATATTAGCAATTTTACTGCCAATCCACTGTGATTCAAGCCAAAACGCACAGACAGAAAGTAACAGCAGCAACAGTATTTGAGCAGCTTTATGTCTGTTTAGCAGTGTGGAAGCAGCGTTTCTGCAGAACAGAGCCCAGAGAAGGTACACGGTAGTCTAATGTAGTGCTGTAATGTCATACAAATATCAATGGGCACCTATGAATGCCTGTGTTAACAGTACCATAAGTATATTACATGCATGTGTCTGGATTATGTTTGCCAACAACCTGCACCCACAGTTATAATTGTGTAGATAATGTAATTATTTTCATATCACTGTAATTGTCGAATGGCAGTCCAGAGCTACAAGACTGCTTACCTTAGCCCTGTACTTAGACCTATCATGTATGTCACCCACGGCATGTACATGTGAGCATTTGCCTGGGTGACACCTATGGTAAGACTGCTTTATCAGCCATCCCAATATTAATTTGCACTATGCTGACCTGTAACTCCTACCTGTGGCTAGAGACTGTGAAACATATACCTGTATGTTAATATAAGTGTATCTGTGTGTTGTGGATGGGCATGCATGTAATCTCAGTCACTATAATCCATCACCCTGTGTCACCTATCAAGAATTGTCAGTCTTCACTGCTGCTGCTGCTGCCTGTGGAGCTTCATCTACACATATCTGTAGGCCTGTGTATATAACTCATTTTGGACATGCTTAAGTCAAGTCCTAACTCTGGTCACCTTGGTTACCACTGAAGTATGCTACTGTCCATACCATATTTATTTGTTTATTTATTTACTCACTTATTTATTTTGCATTTGTGTAATGTGTGGCCTTCATTGCCTTCCTAGCACTGTGTAACCTTATCATGTTGTGTATCACCAAACCAGGCTACAGTGTCTTATTGCTAGGTCACTCTACCCAGATATGACTGTCTTGTAACCCATGATATCCTCTATTCCTGGGTACAGGTATGTCATCCAAACAGGGCAGGTGACAGGGGTTAGAAACATTTTGCCTTGTGGAGAATGACAATGACCTGCAACAGGTACTCAGGATCTATGAGTGGTACTTATTGGGGAGAGGGTACACCAACCAGCCTCTAAAAGACCACATGTGGAACACAGTTGTCAAAACCTTAATGCTGTGGGTGGCAGAAATCATACAATACAGCACTGTAAGAAATTAGTTAAAGACATGATGTAGTGGGTCTCACAGAAGGCCAGCCAATAGATCTACAACACAAGAAAGGTCACCCCCCCTCACTGCAAGCCTCATGAATGATGAGTTATTACTAACATTCCTGCATGGAGATAATGAGGGCATTTGTATCACAGAAGATGGAGTCAATCTGCTATTTAAGTGCACACCACAGGGTATCACATTTTGTTTGGGCAATCACTGGCACTCTGTTGTCTCTTGTGTTATATACTAACAGAATAAATCACTGTTACATTGACAGGTGTAGGTAACAGACCAGGGCAACAGATTGAGGTCAGCACCTGCACATGTTCTGTCAATGACATCAACATTCTGATCATGTCACAGTCCCAAGACATGTTGACCCCTTGACACTTTCTGTCTTCTCCTAGGTGGTCCCACAGCCAGTGCCCAGGTTGACATATTAGTCTCACCCACACCTTTTCTATAGAATGCACAGTATGGAGCTCACCATACTTGACAAGGGGGCCTCATTAGGCCTAGGTGTACTGTAATGACTACCACTGAGGTCAGGAGCAGACAAGAACACTGCCTTTGACATGTGCATATCTGCTGTACAGTAGCCTGACAGGGGCTCCAGTGTTATCCAATGCCACTGTTAGCCCCAGATATGCAGGCAGCTCATGGCATTAATTAACCAGCATGCAGGCCTATAATTCCAGTGCAGTCTGTGGATACACAGACTAACTTGAAGATGACTGTCATGATACGTGGCCTCTGGGAGGAGATGACTCAGCAATGCCATTGTCTCCAGGAGGATAAAGTGTTCAGAGACGATGTCATGATAGATTTCATGAGGCCTATGGTGGCATACATGGCTGCCATAGTCATATCTAGTTGGAGGAACCCTACCTATAAATATGACTTGACAATACAATCCTGTGCATATCCTTTAAAAATTACTGCGTGCATCAATTTGTTCAGTATGACAATGCAAAATCACTCTGTAGTATCCAGGGCCCACAGAGGTGGAAAAGACACTACTACTTTGTTTGTACTGGTCTATGTTGTGTTTGACACTTCTGCAGGGTATGGGGGTATGGGTGTTGTACAACTGCTGGTTAGTATGTGTCAGCATGATGATCACCACCACTGGTGCATATTACTCTGGATGCTTCAACACACCCTTGCTGATGCAGGTCTGTTGCCTGTTCTGCCTGCTTCCTTATTATCATATTTTGTGGCATGCAGCATGCTACAAAGATCCTGCAGACTGTGTCAAGGGCATACTGCAGTGCCCCTCCCCAGATGTGTGCAAACAGCTTAACTAGGCTTTAAGTAAGCTGAGCGCTTGTTCCACTGTATTGCCAATTTGTGCATGGATAGGGTTATATTGTTGATCGGCTCTGCTTTGTGGATTCCACATCATCACCATCATCCTGGATTCCAGGGGTTATTCTGCATCATTTATAATATAAAGGGACATATGAGGAAGGTGTGAGACGTATATATACTGTCTGTGAACATGTGGGTGTACCAGTGTGCCTGCACAAGCAAACTTGTGTTGCTTGTGTGTCTCAAGAAGGTCCTTGTAACCGGAATGGTAACATCTACATCTATCGTAGTAACTACTGGTATAGGAAGACGACATATTCCTACAGGCTGAGTCCGTGGACCCGACAGATTAACCAATGCCTCTATAATACCTCAATTCACATGTAAATGGTCCTGGAGCTGCTGATCCATCATTTGATGTTATGTTGCCCTGCATCTATATCACTTTTATTCATGGTACCTGCTGCTGTGAAGCATTCCCACATTGCTGGTAATGATGCAAATATATAACAACTGTTATATATCCCAGCTCTTGAAGACTTTCTTTCCTGGGCTTCCACTAACATCTGTAACTAAACCATTATAACGGGTGACACTAACATTAACTGGCAAAACATGATCATTGATATGTTTAACTCCCACTTCATAGACAGTATTCTAAAACATACAAACTTCTCATAACCCAACAATAATTCTAATCAAACTGAGAAATCACCCTGCACTGATTCTGTAGACAGCTACCCTACCTCTGCCTTCTATCCCACAAGAAATACTTACTCCTTACATGCTGTATCTACCTCTCTAGTTCATAATCTATGTTCTAAAGTAAAGCCATGCTTCTTGTCTGCTGATTATCTCCCATCAGAATATTTAAAACTTGCTGTCACTGCTATAGCCTATCCTGTCAGTATTCTGGTAAACAGGTCTATCTCTGAATCCTACATCCTCAAACTCTGGAAAAAATCCATTCTTTTTCCCTTATATAAGGAGGAAAAACTAGGAATTATCAAACTTTTGACCTATCTCTATCCTTTCCTCCCTATCTAAGGTATTAGAAAAATGTATTCATAAACAACTGTTAAAGATTCTCTTAGACAATAACCTACTTACGTCTACACAACATGGTTTTCACCCCACTACAGCAATATTATCATTCACAGACACTGTTTAAAAAGCTATGGACCAAAGCCAATTTACATCTGTAATATTATTAGATCTATCAAAAGCCTTTGACACAGTGTCGCACTCTAAACTGTTATTACAACTTCCTACAATAGGTTGCCCCCCAGTACTCTAAAATGTTTTTTTTAATTACCTAACAGAGCAGCAACAATGTGTCAAATGGCAAAATAGCATATCTAATTACCAAGTAAATAGTACAGGAGTCCCCCAAGGATCCATTCTTGGATCCCTGCTTTTTTAACATATGTATTAACAAACTTTATACTGCCTCTCTCAAAAGCACTATCATCCAATATGTCAATGATACCACCATTGTCTCCTCTTCCACCAACCACTCTCACCTCTTAACCATCACTCAAACTGCCTTTACCTCTATCGAAACCTGGCTAAATGATTCACAACTACTACTAAACCCAAATAAAACTAAGCTTCTATTGTTCTCTCCACAGTCTCTAGCAAATGATTTTAAAGTATATTCACAAAACAAAACTCAAATTTAAATGGTTACCCAGGCAAAGCTGCTAGGAGTCATTATAGACAGCAGGCTCACCTTTAAACAACACATATCTGACACAATCAAAAAAGCACTAATTAGGCTGTACCTGTTCATTTGTATATCGTTATACACTCATTTGCTTACCTCTCTTTCTGCACATTTTCTCTTGTTCTCCTATAAAGTTACTGATTTTTATTTTTCTTTAAGTGCAAGACCACACTGTGTATGTGTACAACACAAGTATTGATTCTTTCTGCTCCTCTAATTCACCCAGTCATTCTTGGGGAAGGGAGCCTGGCATTCCATGCTAGAAGACAACCCTCTGTCCCATTCAGTTCCAATTAGCTTCACCATTCTCTGGCAAGAATCAGGTAGCAGGAAGTGCACTGTTCCTACAGGACAGCCCACCCTTTCATCCTGGGAGCACCACCTCCAGTCTCTGCAGCTCTTTCAAAGCTGCAGTGTTGCTGCTTCCGAGGGTAAACATGTCTTTGCTTACAGAGTAAATGCACACAGACAATGCAGACTCAGCAGGCTCAGGCTCACTGGGTATAACATTTTGTGTCCCCAGTAGGTGCTGACCATGTGATGAGCCAAAACTGCTTACTCACCCCCAGGATGGGTGAGCCAGCAGTGACCACTCACTCCCATCCTCCCTATCCAACTCCATCTGATACCTGAGCCTATAACCCAACTCAGATTAATTGCACCGTAGTCAGTGCTTTGTCCCTCTACACCGTGGACATAACTTATTGCTTCTATTTTGTGAGACAAAAAGGCCAATCTGTGGATGTTTTCTGAAAAGGAATACAGTTAATGCACAAGTTTTGAAACATAAAATAATACGTCCTCAACATTTTCATAGTAAATCAAGTAAGTTGGTTATTAAATAAATGGTACATTATAATAATGCATACCACCTTCTTCTATCAAATGCTATTAATAAGCTACTTAACTACGTCTTTATACTCCTGGTTTTCCAAAGATAACAAGAACTCTCTGAAGGTGAGGACAATTATTAGTGCAGAAAACATATTATATGGAAATGTTACGGCATTATTAAACAGCAGAAAGAAAGTGTTGGAAATGAGACTAATAAGGCATAGAATATAGACAGATTTACTCAAGTATTCATGGTTAAAAGCCATTCTTATAGAAGACTCAAAGTCCCAGAGAATGAAAATATGGTAATTAAAAAACACAACCAAATGCTTCACTTGACAGTTATCACAGATAGGAAGACAGTATTCAATTCTTACTGTACTCTAAACTACTATGCAAGGCTGCAAACAGGAATCATATGTAAGCATTTGCAAACAATATAATAGAAATCTCTACCTGTTACATAGATGAGTAAGTTAATTTATCTGCACCACAGAAAAAAATGTTCTAAAAGAACAAAAGTGGACATTAAACTATACACTAAGTCAGTTTCAATCTCAAGAGTATAAATACATGCATTATTAATTATTTTTCATGAATTCAGTTTAAAGAAAAAGATTCTGTGCTTCAAGATCTGCAGTTCGAAGATGATAAATGATGTATACTGTGATACAGGCTGTCCCTAAAGAGCAACACCTTCAGAGGCTTATGCTTTTAAAGTTGTCTCAGCTTGCTTTCCACTGCTAATTACATTTTAGCAAGAGACTAAAGCAGAACACCACTGAAAGGTACTTAACAAACATTGTTAAATACCTTTATTACATCAGAAAGGTGCTTGACATCTTTGTGCTTTTCCAAGTTTTGGAACATAATCTCATTTCAGTGCTTCATGTACTGCAAAATATTTGTCTCCCTCTTTTGAAGCAGTTTAGTTTTTGACTATACCCTTCCATTAAAACCCCATCTTCTTTAATGGATATGAGTTAATGCTAGGGAAGAAAATGTAACATTTCAACCTACATTTTATTTTTGAGGTCTGGCCAAAACACAAGGATAATGCACATTTTCTTTAACATTTAGCCATAATAATAAAGCCACAGCTGTAAATCCTCTACCTCTGTTTTGTTTTATGTATTGTTTATGTTCCACCAATGGTCAAGAGCAAAGCAGAGGTGAAGTAATTGTGAAAATGTACATTATCAAGGAGGACAACAAGCTGGAATGAAAAATATCAATGCAAGTAGCAAGAAGCAATTTCCACAGATAGTCTTCTGACAGAAATCACAGTGAGTAACCGATATTATAAGTCCAAGTATATTTAATAACCTAAAATAACATTTAGAAAAAGTTATGTACCCTTCAAGAAAAAAAATAATAAATATAACTTTGGAGATAGAAAGGAATTAAATGAGCCTACTTTCTGAATGATGATGCTATTATTTAAAAATATCATTAATGTAAACATGTTTAATTTTATCTCAAGTTATCTCTTTGTTATTGTCCAGAACTAAATGTACTGATTGCTGCTCATAACTGAAGAGACCATCAATTACCATTGATCTCCTGTTAGAAGCAAGCCAGAAAATGTCATTATTTCTATAAGCCTATAAAGAAGAGACACTGTAATTAAAAGTAAGTACAGACTTCAGGATCCCTGTGTCCTCCACTCCAATGTCTCAAAGCAGGATGAGAACAGCGTAATGTCATTGTGTAAGCAGAAAAATAACTAAAGCAAAAAAACTGTGCAATGGATTTCCTGTCAACTAGATAAATAGGTGTAAAAGTTCAAATATCCAGCACTAATAAAAAGTTTTGTCTGTGCATGTTTTTAAATTTTAATTGTAATTGATTTTTGTAATGCTTTTGAATTGCATATTACATTTCTGAGTATTTTGTGTACAGCAAAATCCAGGAGGCTATAGACAAATATCCCAGAGTATGTAATAATAAAAGACGCTGACTGTCGTTAATCTTATAATGTGTATATAGATGCTAATTGCTGTTAATCTTATAATATGTATATATATATATATATATATATATATATATATATATATATATATATGCTAATTGTCATTAATCTTATGTATAATGTCCATCATTCCTGTTTTCATAGTACTTGGTTAACTTTACATTATCTAACATTTGGGGGCATATTTCCTGTGTAACAAGAAAGGTGCAATACACTGACCACTAGGTCTGAAACTCAAACGGTCATACGCTGGTCCAGAGGTATCAAACTCAAATAGCCATGAGGGTGTATGAACACTACTACACTCAGCAAAGGACCACAATCTCCAAAACAAAAACAAAGGTAGTTACTGCAGCTAGGAATGCATTATAGTAATATCTGTCAATCAGCAGTGGGTGATATTCGTAGTCAAACATTTCACAAATGCACAAGACAAATGTGCACATAACACTGCTGCACCTTGATTTAAATAAGTAAAGACAAGATGAATGTGTACATAACACTGCTGCACCTTGATTTAAATAAGTAAAGACAAGATGAATGTGTACATAACACTGCTGCACCTTGATTTAAATAAGTAAAGACAAGATGAATGTGTACATAACACTGCTGCACCTTGATTTAAATAAGTAAAGACAAGATGAATGTGTACATAACACTGCTGCACCTTGATTTAAATAAGTAAAGACAAGATGAATGTGTACATAACACTGCTGCACCTTGATTTAAATAAGTAAAGACAAGATGAATGTGTACATAACACTGCTGCACCTTGATTTAAATAAGACAAGATGAATGTGTACATAACACTGCTGCACCTTGATTTAAATAAGTAAAGGCAAGATGAATGTGTACATAACACTGCTGCACCTTGATTTAAATAAGTAAAGACAAGATGAATGTGTACATAACACTGCTGCACCTTGATTTAAATAAGTAAAGACAAGATGAATGTGTACATAACACTGCTGCACCTTGATTTAAATAAGTAAAGACAAGATGAATGTGTACATAACACTGCTGCACCTTGATTTAAATAAGTAAAGACAAGATGAATGTGTACATAACACTGCTGCACCTTGATTTAAATAAGTAAAGACAAGATGAATGTGTACATAACACTGCTGCACCTTGATTTAAATAAGTAAAGACAAGATGAATGTGTACATAACACTGCTGCACCTTGATTTAAATAAGTAAAGACAAGATGAATGTGTACATAACACTGCTGCACCTTGATTTAAATAAGTAAAGACAAGATGAATGTGTACATAACACTGCTGCACCTTGATTTAAATAAGTAAAGACAAGATGAATGTGTACATAACACTGCTGCACCTTGATTTAAATAAGTAAAGACAAGATGAATGTGTACATAACACTGCTGCACCTTGATTTAAATAAGTAAAGGCAAGATGAATGTGTACATAACACTGCTGCACCTTGATTTAAATAAGTAAAGACAAGATGAATGTGTACATAACACTGCTGCACCTTGATTTAAATAAGTAAAGACAAGATGAATGTGTACATAACACTGCTGCACCTTGATTTAAATAAGTAAAGACAAGATGAATGTGTACATAACACTGCTGCACCTTGATTTAAATAAGTAAAGACAAGATGAATGTGTACATAACACTGCTGCACCTTGATTTAAATAAGTAAAGGCAAGATGAATGTGTACATAACACTGCTGCACCTTGATTTAAATAAGTAAAGGCAAGATGAATGTGTACATAACACTGCTGCACCTTGATTTAAATAAGTAAAGGCAAGATGAATGTGTACATAACACTGCTGCACCTTGATTTAAATAAGTAAAGGCAAGATGAATGTGTACATAACACTGCTGCACCTTGATTTAAATAAGTAAAGGCAAGATGAATGTGTACATAACACTGCTGCACCTTGATTTAAATAAGTAAAGGCAAGATGAATGTGTACATAACACTGCTGCACCTTGATTTAAATAAGTAAAGGCAAGATGAATGTGTACATAACACTGCTGCACCTTGATTTAAATAAGTAAAGGCAAGATGAATGTGTACATAACACTGCTGCACCTTGATTTAAATAAGTAAAGACAAGATGAATGTGTACATAACACTGCTGCACCTTGATTTAAATAAGTAAAGGCAAGATGAATGTGTACATAACACTGCTGCACCTTGATTTAAATAAGTAAAGGCAAGATGAATGTGTACATAACACTGCTGCACCTTGATTTAAATAAGTAAAGGCAAGATGAATGTGTACATAACACTGCTGCACCTTGATTTAAATAAGTAAAGACAAGATGAATGTGTACATAACACTGCTGCACCTTGATTTAAATAAGTAAAGACAAGATGAATGTGTACATAACACTGCTGCACCTTGATTTAAATAAGTAAAGGCAAGATGAATGTGTACATAACACTGCTGCACCTTGATTTAAATAAGTAAAGACAAGATGAATGTGTACATAACACTGCTGCACCTTGATTTAAATAAGTAAAGACAAGATGAATGTGTACATAACACTGCTGCACCTTGATTTAAATAAGTAAAGACAAGATGAATGTGTACATAACACTGCTGCACCTTGATTTAAATAAGTAAAGGCAAGATGAATGTGTACATAACACTGCTGCACCTTGATTTAAATAAGTAAAGACAAGATGAATGTGTACATAACACTGCTGCACCTTGATTTAAATAAGTAAAGGCAAGATGAATGTGTACATAACACTGCTGCACCTTGATTTAAATAAGTAAAGACAAGATGAATGTGTACATAACACTGCTGCACCTTGATTTAAATAAGTAAAGACAAGATGAATGTGTACATAACACTGCTGCACCTTGATTTAAATAAGTAAAGACAAGATGAATGTGTACATAACACTGCTGCACCTTGATTTAAATAAGTAAAGACAAGATGAATGTGTACATAACACTGCTGCACCTTGATTTAAATAAGTAAAGGCAAGATGAATGTGTACATAACACTGCTGCACCTTGATTTAAATAAGTAAAGACAAGATGAATGTGTACATAACACTGCTGCACCTTGATTTAAATAAGTAAAGACAAGATGAATGTGTACATAACACTGCTGCACCTTGATTTAAATAAGTAAAGACAAGATGAATGTGTACATAACACTGCTGCACCTTGATTTAAATAAGTAAAGGCAAGATGAATGTGTACATAACACTGCTGCACCTTGATTTAAATAAGTAAAGGCAAGATGAATGTGTACATAACACTGCTGCACCTTGATTTAAATAAGTAAAGGCAAGATGAATGTGTACATAACACTGCTGCACCTTGATTTAAATAAGTAAAGACAAGATGAATGTGTACATAACACTGCTGCACCTTGATTTAAATAAGTAAAGACAAGATGAATGTGTACATAACACTGCTGCACCTTGATTTAAATAAGTAAAGACAAGATGAATGTGTACATAACACTGCTGCACCTTGATTTAAATAAGTAAAGGCAAGATGAATGTGTACATAACACTGCTGCACCTTGATTTAAATAAGTAAAGACAAGATGAATGTGTACATAACACTGCTGCACCTTGATTTAAATAAGTAAAGACAAGATGAATGTGTACATAACACTGCTGCACCTTGATTTAAATAAGTAAAGGCAAGATGAATGTGTACATAACACTGCTGCACCTTGATTTAAATAAGTAAAGACAAGATGAATGTGTACATAACACTGCTGCACCTTGATTTAAATAAGTAAAGGCAAGATGAATGTGTACATAACACTGCTGCACCTTGATTTAAATAAGTAAAGACAAGATGAATGTGTACATAACACTGCTGCACCTTGATTTAAATAAGTAAAGACAAGATGAATGTGTACATAACACTGCTGCACCTTGATTTAAATAAGTAAAGACAAGATGAATGTGTACATAACACTGCTGCACCTTGATTTAAATAAGTAAAGGCAAGATGAATGTGTACATAACACTGCTGCACCTTGATTTAAATAAGTAAAGACAAGATGAATGTGTACATAACACTGCTGCACCTTGATTTAAATAAGTAAAGACAAGATGAATGTGTACATAACACTGCTGCACCTTGATTTAAATAAGTAAAGACAAGATGAATGTGTACATAACACTGCTGCACCTTGATTTAAATAAGTAAAGACAAGATGAATGTGTACATAACACTGCTGCACCTTGATTTAAATAAGTAAAGGCAAGATGAATGTGTACATAACACTGCTGCACCTTGATTTAAATAAGTAAAGGCAAGATGAATGTGTACATAACACTGCTGCACCTTGATTTAAATAAGTAAAGACAAGATGAATGTGTACATAACACTGCTGCACCTTGATTTAAATAAGTAAAGACAAGATGAATGTGTACATAACACTGCTGCACCTTGATTTAAATAAGTAAAGACAAGATGAATGTGTACATAACACTGCTGCACCTTGATTTAAATAAGTAAAGACAAGATGAATGTGTACATAACACTGCTGCACCTTGATTTAAATAAGTAAAGGCAAGATGAATGTGTACATAACACTGCTGCACCTTGATTTAAATAAGTAAAGGCAAGATGAATGTGTACATAACACTGCTGCACCTTGATTTAAATAAGTAAAGACAAGATGAATGTGTACATAACACTGCTGCACCTTGATTTAAATAAGTAAAGGCAAGATGAATGTGTACATAACACTGCTGCACCTTGATTTAAATAAGTAAAGACAAGATGAATGTGTACATAACACTGCTGCACCTTGATTTAAATAAGTAAAGACAAGATGAATGTGTACATAACACTGCTGCACCTTGATTTAAATAAGTAAAGACAAGATGAATGTGTACATAACACTGCTGCACCTTGATTTAAATAAGTAAAGACAAGATGAATGTGTACATAACACTGCTGCACCTTGATTTAAATAAGTAAAGGCAAGATGAATGTGTACATAACACTGCTGCACCTTGATTTAAATAAGTAAAGACAAGATGAATGTGTACATAACACTGCTGCACCTTGATTTAAATAAGTAAAGACAAGATGAATGTGTACATAACACTGCTGCACCTTGATTTAAATAAGTAAAGGCAAGATGAATGTGTACATAACACTGCTGCACCTTGATTTAAATAAGTAAAGGCAAGATGAATGTGTACATAACACTGCTGCACCTTGATTTAAATAAGTAAAGGCAAGATGAATGTGTACATAACACTGCTGCACCTTGATTTAAATAAGTAAAGGCAAGATGAATGTGTACATAACACTGCTGCACCTTGATTTAAATAAGTAAAGGCAAGATGAATGTGTACATAACACTGCTGCACCTTGATTTAAATAAGTAAAGACAAGATGAATGTGTACATAACACTGCTGCACCTTGATTTAAATAAGTAAAGGCAAGATGAATGTGTACATAACACTGCTGCACCTTGATTTAAATAAGTAAAGACAAGATGAATGTGTACATAACACTGCTGCACCTTGATTTAAATAAGTAAAGGCAAGATGAATGTGTACATAACACTGCTGCACCTTGATTTAAATAAGTAAAGGCAAGATGAATGTGTACATAACACTGCTGCACCTTGATTTAAATAAGTAAAGACAAGATGAATGTGTACATAACACTGCTGCACCTTGATTTAAATAAGTAAAGACAAGATGAATGTGTACATAACACTGCTGCACCTTGATTTAAATAAGTAAAGACAAGATGAATGTGTACATAACACTGCTGCACCTTGATTTAAATAAGTAAAGGCAAGATGAATGTGTACATAACACTGCTGCACCTTGATTTAAATAAGTAAAGGCAAGATGAATGTGTACATAACACTGCTGCACCTTGATTTAAATAAGTAAAGGCAAGATGAATGTGTACATAACACTGCTGCACCTTGATTTAAATAAGTAAAGACAAGATGAATGTGTACATAACACTGCTGCACCTTGATTTAAATAAGTAAAGGCAAGATGAATGTGTACATAACACTGCTGCACCTTGATTTAAATAAGTAAAGGCAAGATGAATGTGTACATAACACTGCTGCACCTTGATTTAAATAAGTAAAGGCAAGATGAATGTGTACATAACACTGCTGCACCTTGATTTAAATAAGTAAAGACAAGATGAATGTGTACATAACACTGCTGCACCTTGATTTAAATAAGTAAAGACAAGATGAATGTGTACATAACACTGCTGCACCTTGATTTAAATAAGTAAAGGCAAGATGAATGTGTACATAACACTGCTGCACCTTGATTTAAATAAGTAAAGGCAAGATGAATGTGTACATAACACTGCTGCACCTTGATTTAAATAAGTAAAGACAAGATGAATGTGTACATAACACTGCTGCACCTTGATTTAAATAAGTAAAGGCAAGATGAATGTGTACATAACACTGCTGCACCTTGATTTAAATAAGTAAAGACAAGATGAATGTGTACATAACACTGCTGCACCTTGATTTAAATAAGTAAAGACAAGATGAATGTGTACATAACACTGCTGCACCTTGATTTAAATAAGTAAAGACAAGATGAATGTGTACATAACACTGCTGCACCTTGATTTAAATAAGTAAAGACAAGATGAATGTGTACATAACACTGCTGCACCTTGATTTAAATAAGTAAAGGCAAGATGAATGTGTACATAACACTGCTGCACCTTGATTTAAATAAGTAAAGGCAAGATGAATGTGTACATAACACTGCTGCACATTGATTTAAATAAGTAATGTGAGAAGGAGCAGTGCTGATTTTATAAGTTCTCAGATTTGCAATGGAACACCAACAGTTTGGTATATCTGAATCTGTGTAAACTGATCCGAAAAGAATGTATGTATGTGCAAAAATGCCCAGACTTTTGTGCATATGTCATACATGATAGTCAGTTCATGAATGCTTTTGTATATTTTTGGCCACTGGCAGAGAGCACAGACTTGCAAGAATCATAGGATCATAAGAAATTACTAGGCTATCAACCAGGAGGTCATTTCAAGCCTAGCCGTTTATACCAATGTAATACCATAGAAATGTTATTTAATATCCAAGATTGCATTTAGTAATGGCTTCCCATGTCCAGGAGGGTTATGAGCACTATTCCTGGTAAGAATTTATAGTGCCATATCCACTCGTCCAGGTTCCTCTTAAACCATGTCATAGAGGTGCTCTGTTTAACATGAATAGGTAGGCGATTCCAAAGAGCAGCCATGGCTGGGAGATAAATCTGTCCCTCCAGCTTGTCCTATTTAAGCCACAGGCTATATTTAGATCCCTGGAATGGGTATCCCTAGTCCTGTTTGATTTAAGGATATACAGCAAGTTCATTAGGTTTGGGTCTGAGATTGCTCTGTAAGCCAGGCATAAGTCTCCCCAGAAAAATCTATATGATACAGAGTACATTGACAGGGACTTTAGTCAGTCTGTGTACAGCACATGCTGGAGTCCCTTGATCTTCTTTGTTAGAAACCTATGAGGTCTCTCTAATTGCTGCAGATGCTTTGCACGGTTAATGCAAAATGGGGCATTATACTCAATTATGGGCCAGATTAGTGCCAATTATAGAGAGGTTATAACTTCTTTTTCTCTCAAGGCAATGCCTTTACTATTCAAGTGTGCTACGTACAAAGCCTTCCTTACTACAGTATACACATGGTGGTCGAAGTTAAGTTCGCAGTCAGTTTGTGATTCAGGTCCCTTACCACTTCATGGGTATTTAGGGTGTTGCTATTGATTTGATAGTGTGAAGGGACATTGTTTGTGCCAAAGGGAATGATGATGCTTTGCATTCAGTTTGATATTGCGACTAAGACACCAGTCATTGGTCAAGACCCTCCTGGAGTGTACTGACATCATTTAGGGATTCAATAATTGCACCCAGTTTGCAGTTGTCTGGAAACTTGGTCAGACACAGACCATTAGTTTTCATCTGAATTTCTGAGAAGTATAGACCAAACAGTAGGGGGCCCAGCACTGACCCTTGTGGAACTCCACTGGTGACAGCTCTGCTGGTTGATGTGGAGTCACCCACTTTGATAGTGTGCATCTGGTTTGTAAGCCAGTTGGCATCCATCTTGCAACAAAGGAGTTTACATTCAGTTTCCTAAGTTTATCAGCAATGCCTGAGTGTGGGATTGTGTCAAAATCCTTTGCCAAGTCTAGGTATGCTGTGTGCACAGATGTGCCCTCATCAATGGCCTTGGTCACATTTTTGAAAAAATCCATCAGATTTAACAGGCAGGATCTGCCCTTGATGAAGCTGAATTGGGTAGGATCCAGCATTTGGAGTTTGCCTATGTCTTTATTTATGAGGTCCATAATGATACATTCCATGGCCTTACAGATGAGGCTGGTCAGGCTTATGAGTCGGTAATTCCCTGGGTCTGTTGCTAGGCCACCTTTGACTGTTACTATTCTCCATTTTACAGGAACAATGACAAGGGTACTTAATTGTGATCCTAGTTTATGTTTTAGCTTGTTTAGAAGACAGTCTGGATGCCGTCTGGTGCCATAGAGGCTGTGTTGTCTTAGGCAAGGCTTTGATGACCTGTTTTTCAGATATGTAGGATAGGGGGGATCTTGAGGATAGGTTTGTGGAGGGGATATGAAAGTGACATTTTCACCAAACCTATCTGTTAGAAGGTTTGCTATCTCTGTGGGGTCAGTGTGTGTGATAACGTTAGTCACTAATTCTGCACATGCTTGGGTCCTACCTTTTAGGCTATGTACATAGCTGTAAAAGGCCTTATGGTTATCCTTGGCTGTGCTTGCTATGTTTTTCTCAAAGAAGCCCATAGAAGATTCAACAAATTGTTTTATTTGCCTGTTGAGGCTGAGGAAGGTGCTTTTCCATTCTTGGAGTCTCACCTTTGTTTTCTCGGACAGCAACTTTTTGTGTTTATTGTAAAGTTAGTTGATGCTGGATGTCCACCACCATGGTGGCTTGTTTTTACTTGGGGTTCTGTCTTTGATTCTTTCTGGTACAACTGAGTCTATACAGTTATGCAAGTGATTGTACAGTTAAAGTGCTCTTCTGCAAACAAATGAAAGAGGGAACTGCATTGCGCTTATCAGTTACTGGTTGTAGAAGCTGTACAGCAGACTGATGCATGATCACTTTACAGAATGCACTAGGCCAAATTCTACAAGTTAATAATAATTACTAATAATAGCGGAATTCTGCATGCAGTAACAGGCTCACAGTGAAAGACCCGACCCGACTCATTCAAGCAGTGAAAATAGGCTTTGAACAGATCGAACACTTGGACAGTAAGTATCCGTGTCTCGGACAGGACAGGGATAAAGTTCTCACCATCTCCCTGTGTGTTACTGGCTAATATCAATTGCCAGGGTTTGAGAGGGTAGCCTGCAATAGTTAGAAAACAAAATGGGAGGGGTCACATAACAAAAAGGGAGATCAGTCACTACTACCTTTATTTTATTTATTTATTTTTATTTACACTTTGTTTTCTGGGGAATGTATGACTGGGTTGTTGCAAAAAAGCCTTTTCAGCTGAGGCCTAGGGAGAAAAGCTTCAGTAAAATAAGTAGATTTCACAGACATGCATTTAGAAACAATGCAATTAAAGAAAATACAATTTCATATCGTAGTTACATGTCAACTACGAGGAATTGAGATTAATATTTTTTTAACATTTCTAGTAGAAAAACATAACATTTGTTTACATCTTTTATATTACTAGAGCTGAGACTTTATTAGATTTTCCCAGGTAACTTCAGAGACTGAAGAGTTGCACATTTAGGGGAGAGAAAGGTGTGAGTTTAGAGGAGATGGGGAGTGGGAAGTAGGAGGACTGGTGTGAGAAATAGCAGTGGAAGAAAAGAAGTGTAAAATACAGATGCCAAGAAAACAGGAGTTATGGTGGTTTGCTGGGAGTAGAGGCAGCTGTATTCTTAAGTGTTGTATCTTGGGAGGTATTGCAGTTGCAGTTACAGTTAAATGTATGTGAGCTGTATCAAGGTAATTTGCTTTTTACTTTGTTTTTAAAGTTTGATTGTGATTTTATATGCAGGATCCCATTAGTTAGTAAATTCTAGAGTTTTGCTATACTACAAGAGTAGAGAGCTGAACCATGGGAATTGAGACTTTTGTAACAGTTACTTAGTTGGAAGTCTCCAATCATAGATATCAGGGGGGTGCCACTGAAATACATTTTTATTAGCTGGGCATTTCAGAGGACAGTGGAGGATGTTGCAGGCAACTTTTAATTGGGTGAGGTTTGGGTGTCAGGGGTGGTTTAGCCAAGCTAGTTTCTGGAGGGCAGTGCAATGGTGAGTATGACTTGGGAGGTGCGCAGCGAACCTAGCTATTTTGTTATTGCATTGCAATAATTTGACTAGCTGTGTGGCCTACAGGTGATTGAAAATACCACATTCTGAATGTGAGAATCAAATGTTAATTATTGTCAATTGTTGCACCTAGGAGATTGAAGGTGGTGACTGTGTCAATAGTTGTGTTTTGGAGGGAGTTAATTTTGAAGAGTTGTTCCATTTTGTATAAATCTTTCAGTATAAATAGTATTCAGTTATTTTTTAGCATTAAGAACTAGCTGTGAGCGTAAGAGCCATTTTTTTGTTTATGAAGGATTGCTGGGTGATGGCTTAACGTTTGGGGAGAGTACTGGCTAAGCTAATGTGTGTTGAATCATCTCCATATTGGACAAGAGGGGTTAGAGATGATGAGTGCGTAATGTTAAATAGTAGAGAGCCTAGGACTGAGCCTTGTGGGATTCCTACCTTCACAGGTTGGTGAGATGAGAGGGCAGTGCTCCAATTTACACACTACGTTCCCTTACTGAGGTAGCTACTGAACCAAACAATTGCTAAGCAAGAGAGTCCTAGGGTGGATAGGGTTTTGAGAAAGTTATGATGATGGACAGATAATACAAGTTTATTATCATTTCTATGGTGATTTATTGTGTGGAGGAAAGACAACAGTGCAGTGGTGGTGCTATGGAAAGGGCTGAAACCATGTTGAGTTTGAGGTGGTAAGTTGTTGACTCTTAGACATGAAAGAAGCTGAGAGGGGACACATTTTTCAAGGATTTTAGATAGTAGAGGCAGGATGGCAATGGACTTGTAACTGGGTATTTTGTTATTGCTGTTACCTGTAAGGAGGAGTACAATTATGGACTGTTTCCATGAAACTAGGAAATTTGATTTATTTAATGATCTAGTAATGAGAATGGAGACAGGGTGGGCTAATGTTACAGAGGCATCAGCAAGGAATTTTATTGGGAGGTGGTCTACAACTTGGGTGGTGGTTTTAAGCTTGGTTAGTAGTTTTTTTTAATATAACTGAGTTGTACTGGTTTAAGACTGAATGGGGGTGGGTGAGTTTGGCTGTGGGCAGATGGTAGGGGGAATGTTTGGGAGTAGTCATTAGAAAAGGACTGCACTACATTAATGAAGTACTTATTAAATTTGTTGGCTATGCTTTAGTCTGTTTCATTAGTTATGGGGCTGATTTGAGTGGGTTTGCCTGGCTTTAGAAGACTGTTGATTGTTGACCAAAATTTGCAGGTGTCACTAGAAGAGTTATTTTGTACTTTGAAGTAATACATTTTCTTGTTGGAATACATTTTCCTTTTGGACTAGTTTGTGAAGTTCTTTGTATTTTTGATGATCAGGGTTGGTTCTGTTAGATTGCAGACTGTCCAGGCTATGTCTCTATTTGTCATTAATGCTTTGGTGTTTTGAGTTAGCCAAAAGGCTAGGTTTTTCTGATGCATTTATTTGTGAATGAAGCTTGATTATTAAAGATGGAGAGAAAGGTGTTATTAATGTAAATATGTTATTAATGTATTTCATGGCGTCTTCTAGGGATAGTGCTTTGGATTCAGTCCAAGGTAATTCTTGCATAATGGCTATGAAGTTGTTGAGGTTAAACTTTTTGAAGTTTGCAACAGTTTGGTAGAGGGTGGTTGAGATATGTTTTGAGTCTTAATGGATAACATAGGTTGGATGATGATTAGTGAGGGTGTCAGGAAGGCTTCCTGCTGAAGTGTTTATTTTTTCTGGGTTTGTGGTCATTATCCAGTCTAGGATGGAACCTTCCACGCCTGTTTTACTTTGTCAAGTTGGAGATGTGATTAGATGGGTGAATTTAAATAGTTTTATTGGGTTGTTTCCTGTGCTGGGTTTGGAGTTTGTCCAGTTAACATTTACATCTCCAAAGATAATAGTCTGGTAGGAGATGTGGCTTGAAACCCAAGATAATATGTCTTCCAAGGAAGACTAGTTGTTTTGAGAGCAAATATATACTGCTACAATGCATATGATTTTTTTATTTAGTTTAAATAGAACAGGTAGTAATTCTATGTTGTTAAGGTGAGGTAAATTTATTGTTAGAGGTAATATTGTTAGGTTATTAGCACAGATGATAGTGACACCCCTGCTTTTCTTTATTTTTGTCATATCTGTGTATGTTATATCCTGGTAGAATAATGGCATTATCTGTGATGTTTTGTTTTAGCCTTGTTTCTGTGACTGCTAAAATGTTTGGGTTATGGTGAGCTATCTAACAGTGGAAGTCAGTTAATTTATTGGAAATGCTAAGGATGTTAATATTGATTATGCTTAGCTTGTATTTTCTATTGTTTGCAGGGTGGTCTTTGATGGAGAGATGATGGTGTGAAGTTAGTTTTATTGTTTAGGTTTGTGCTAGATCCAGTGTTGGGTTGAATATCGCCACTTAATCAGAATGGATTAGGAGGATGGAGTTTGAAGAGTTTAGTTTTCTTGGTGATATGGCTGAAGAATATTCTAGTTGTTGGCAGAGTGAGAATGTGATATTTTTGGAGAAGGATATATGTGGTTGAATACCAGCTGGGACCCATATTACTGTAATGAGGGGCTGTATGCGGGGAGTAAGGACAGGTTGGCTTTGTTATTGGAAGATGGTGATAATCTGTAATTGCTGCTAGGGCTAGAAGAAGGGTGATGTGGCCTAATAGGAGAACCATGAGGTAGAGCAGGGAAGTGGACAGTTTACTGATTTATGTGGTCAGGTGAGCTACATAAGGAAGTGGAGTGGGTAGAAGTTTTATTTGAAGAAGAGAGGATGGTGGTATTAAATTACTGGATGATTGGTTTGTGGGTGGAGTTCAGTGATGCATTTAAGTAGTTGTGTTGAGGGTGGGCTGGAATTGGGGGTAGGATATGGGAAAGGAGCAGGGCAGACCAGACAAGTGATTTCAGCTGAGCAAAAACAACCTACTAAGGTAATAGTGTTGGCTCAATGATTTTTCATCAAAAAGATTGCTAGTGGAGAATGACTTCTAAGAGATCTGGAAGGTCAGAGTGCTAGGGTATAAGATTAATTAGATTGGTAGAATATAGCTTAGACCAAACAAAAATAACTGGAACATACTTTAAAACAGGTGGGATTGACATCCCAGCAGTGTGCTCACAGCAGGTTACAAGAAGTTTTATTGAGTTTGATGGGAAATAAATATGCAACATACACATTTTCAGTAATGGACCTACTGGAGATTCAGTTTTCAAAATGTTTTGCACACAGTTGTTTGTCATTCTTGGGAGAATCATGTATTGATTTTCATTAAGGTTTAATATTACAGGCCCATTTATGTTTTCAATATTGGACTGACTGGAGATTCAGTTTTCAAAGCTGATTGTGCACATTGTAGGGTGTTCTGGGGAGAAGCAAGCTTTGATTTTCATTAATGTTTATAATACAGGCTTTAACTTTTCAAGGTTGCTTGCAAACTGTTATGTGTTGTTCTGGGGAGAATCAGGTCTTGGTTTTCATTAAGGTTTAATATTACTGGCTTGTTTATGGAGTGCACACTGCTGGTATAGCCTTCTGTGGGGCACCTAGTATGGGGATCCCTCTGACACAATATAGAGAATTAACTATGGTTACCAACATTATAATACTCTGCATTTACCAGCTAGGTGATCATGAGGTGTCCAACCATGCAGGAAGTAGTGGTCAAGTGAATTGGTGTGACAAATTTGAGAATCATGGGCACTGACAGGATGGTGGGACAATATATTTGTCATGATTTCCCATGCATCACACACTACCTGGCAGTTAATGGAATGGTAGCCTTTCCTGTTACAATACTTGCTCTTCCCATGGTCCACATGGGACCCATATGGCAACATACATGTAATTTACCACATCAAGCACATTATGAAGCATGCAGTTCTGTAGAAGGCATGCATAGTGCTGGCTTATTCCTATGGTGACACTGGGAAATAGATTTATTCATCCATTTATGCCAAAAAGTACATTATAGAACTGTTGTGGTATCCATGAGGCAGATATCTTTGAAATTCCAAATACGTCCTTAGCCATTCTCTGAGCAAGTATAGTGAGTGCTATACATACCATGGTGTCCACAGGTATAAGAAGGCCACATATTCCTGCAATTTCCATTTGTTGGCCATACAAGCTCACCAAAGTTCTTATTAAATCCCTAGCCATTCTAAATTTATGCACTAACTCCTGTTCAGCAAAGTTCAGGTGAGCTATTCTCTGCCTATCCTCCTTCAGCTGGGCCAAAGAGTACCACTCCATGTACGGGGTTTCTGTTAAGCAACAACAAGCAGTTCAATATGTGAAACAGTAAGGCTTGCAGAAAAAAAACAAGGATCTTCACTAACTGCAAAGTGGTTGGAGAAGGTGTAGACTCACTGTTTATAGCACATCTGTGCATGGCGCAGATGCTTATCAAAAGACAGCTATGAATTACAAAAGGACAGTGACAGATTTTTTGCACATTTCTCATTTGTATCGCATTATTCCCCTATTGGAAAAGAGTTTCAGAATGAATTTTGGACTTCTGTGCTTAACCATGGATTACATCTCTAAATCACACCTTGTTTGTGCTTGTGTGCAAACAACACACATGCCTGCTTGCACTTACATGTATCACCTGAATACAACACATTAGGTTGGTTTGAGGGCTGCCAGCAGCTGGGTTCAACTGAAGTAAATAATCTCCAAAACCAAAAGAAAGGGAGTGCAGATGGGAATACAGTGTAGTAGCTTCACTTTCTCAGCATTACAGTGATTTAAGGCCTGTCTGAGGCCTGAGGCTATGAGCTGGAGATTCCTGTTGGATAGAGAAGATACATTACACTAATGATATCATGCTCTCTCGGCTAGAAAGTGCAATTACCATTTTGATGTCTACCAAATATGTGGAAATTTGTTTTCTTTTTTTTTTTTTTTTTGGTGTAATGAAGAACAGTGCTCTATGAAGCACTTAAAACAAGTTGAAGTTAATCAATAAAAACAAATATCTGCTCATGAGCAATTTACAGCAAAACTGAACATGAGTTAATACAGAAAATGAAGCAGTGGGTGCGTGTTAATTAAATATCTCAATTTATACTGAATACTAAATGATCAAGACTAACTCATCAAAGCTTTGAATTGTATTATATTTACTTTTTTGCAGAAGAAGACAATAAAGCTATCTAGCGTGCCCTTTTAAATAAATTTATCATTCTACTGAAAGTTTCAATGGATTTTTAAATATGGTAATCAAAGAGCTATCTTAATAATGAAACGTATTTCTTCTGTTGATGAATTAGCAATTATAGAAATGTTATCTTCATTTTATTTAGCTTAATTTAATAAATGTATACATGGAATTTTACAGTGCTACCAAATCCTAGCTAAAGGAAAGCATGCCTTTCAAACTGGCACAGAACACAGAAATTCTAGTGACTCGATTTTAAAGGAAAACAAAAATATACTACCACAAAATCTAAGAATATCTGTGACATTCATAAAGGCAAACCCCATTATGGCCGCTATATCCCAAATGGTAATGTAGTCTAGCTTTGAGGTTGCAGGTTTTGTAAAAAAAGAAATAAATAAAACTATGTATTTACCATTACCAATGAGACATTGTGACCTTAAAGTTGGATTATTTAACTAACATGGAAGTGGGAATGCAATCTTCACCCAACAGAGGCAACATGGTTTATCCCCAGATGAAATTAAGAAGAAATTCGGCAGCATATATCGTAAATGTTAACTATTGCTTAGAGTATGTATGTTTTGTAGATATGCTAATTTGGCTTCTACTGTTCACTTAGAAATCAGATTCAGTCTGGTTGGGTGGCCATGCTGAAGTAGCAGTTAGCATTGTCACCTCACAGCAAGAGGTTCTTCAGTTCAATTCTCAGCTGGGGTGCCTTCTGTATGGAGTCTGCATGTCCTCCCTGTGGTCATGTGGGTTTCCTCTGGGTGCTGTGGTTTCCTCCCACATTCCAAAGACATGCACTAGGTGGATTGGACAGTCTAAATTGGTCGTAGGTGAGACTGTGTGTGCGAGTGAGTGGTACAAATGAACTACCATGGCAGGACTAGCCACCCAGCAGTGTAAACCTTGGCTCAAGATGATTGTCACCGCTGAAGTGACACCCTGACCCCATGTGCAAAATTAGAAAAAGGGGTGGAGGATGGATGGATGGATTAGGTGCAGTAAGTTACACCTTTAGAAATTGACATGATTGGTGTAGCCACACATCAGCCTTTAATAATTCATGCATAACATCTGTAAAATTACAATAAAACATGAACATTATTAGGACTGTGAGTGATATCTAGGAGGCTGAGCTGCATTAGGAGCTGGCTAACAAGGATTGGTCACAGCATAGTAGTGAAAGAGATGTCCTCTTGTCCAAAGCCGGTAACCAATAGCACTCCTAGGAGATGGTGGTAGTTGATAACTGTTTAGATTGCATTCAACAGCTACCTTTTTAACAAAACTGTGGTAATAGCAAACAATATATACATCTGCAAATTACACTACATTCAAACCTTTTGACAGTGTCAAATGACAAAGGAAAAAAATAGATAGCAAATGAGATTATAAAGGATAACATGGTAAGTAAAGAAGTGGATTCTAAAAATTAAATACCATGAGGTGTGAAGTGATGCTGATAATGAAAGACAAATACAGAATTAAAGCATTCCAACCACAGAGCACACTGTAGGAGAGAGAACCAGAGGTTTTTGAAATCAACCATGCAGAAAAGTGTTCAAAAATGATGATGAAGACAAAGCAAATGTCTGGCTACATAACAAGAAGTGCAGATTTCAGGGAGTTGGAGGCCTTCATACACTTCTGTTAGACAGAATATTTGTGGAAAGAATACAGAGGAAGAGCACAGAGTATAAGAAAATAACTTACAAAACTTGGACTAAGAAGAGATGTGAACATTACTCAGAGAACTCCAACTTTACGAAATAGGAAAAAGGAGAAACATTATGTGGACTCACTGCATGATAAAGGGATGATGAAGGGAAGAAAAGTAAAGAATAAATGATTATAGAAAAATGTAGTACATTAAATGTTTTTAAATATTAGAAACCTCTCAAACAAGAAATACATGTCACATGGTGCACCTACCTTTTGTACACTGACTGTCATACTAAAGACATCATGGAGTGTGGTCATGCATTCAAGTTGCCTGATTATTTATTGGGCATCCTGATATATGGTAAACCTTATATCATATCAGAAGTAAACTAAATGTTTATTCATTCTTTGTATCATTTATTAGCACAGAAATTTAATACACAGTTCAATTTGTTTTCAAGATAAATTCCTCATTAAGTTGTTTCATTCTTATAACTCATGATAAACAACAGTTGTTCAAGCTACAGTCCCTTGCAACAAAGCAGTTTTGTTAAACACTGGAAACTGTGGCTCAAGGAATTAATTTTGCTCCTCTCTGTGAGAAGAATAGTCACGAAGCTTGAAAAGGCACAATGTGTCACTGTCACACTTCTACATGCTACAATAGTAACAATAACCATAAGGGAATTGTTCAGGAATTATTGTGTGCCTACGATAAACCTTGCAATTGTTTTTATCATCTATAATGCATAACACACCAGAGTTCAGTGGAAAGGGACAGAGTGAAGGATATAATAGTCTGTGGTATAAGAGATGATATTACAAGGGACATGCTTTTAAGAGAAACAAACCTGTCTTTATCTTGAGGATGTAAGCAAAGTGACTGAAATTTCCAATACATGGTTAAAGAAATTCACTGAAAAATGAAGTGTACAAGATAGAATGTAATTCAAATAAGAAAGTAAAAATGAAGCATAACATGAAAACAAAATGGTTATTGGTACTGTTAAAAATTAAAATGGCATAATCTGTGTGGTCAGATAATAAAGAGGCAGTGCAACAAGATAAGCAGTCAATCTGGTAGCAAGAAACACTTACTAATTAATAAAATGCGAGTTGAACTCAAACTATATACAACTGATGCAGATGCTGATACTAATATTTTGTCAGAAAATACTTTTAAAACATTGGTGCTGAAAGACAGAAATGAAAGCAATTTCCACACTACTGATTTACTTACGGTACCAAGTAAAGTCATAACATCAGGAAGAAGTAAAAATGTGACTATAAAAGTAATAAAGTTTAAAATTCTGTTGTTAATATCTCTGTGTAACAGGAAGATGGATTACTGGATATCTTTGCAGTTACCAAGATATGCTTTAATGTCGTGGGGAGCACCCCAGCAGTGCAAGCCTTCAGTGCCTTCCACTCATTTAATCAAGCAACTGCAAAGACAGGAACTAATGGTGCAGGTGTCCTGATCTATATCAGTAGCAGGTATACTTCTAAGTTGGTTAAACAGGATGATGCACCAGAGTTTTTCCATAATACAGATAACCATAGACAAAGTCCCATGTCATATCCTACCAAGCTATAAGTCACCCTCTTTGACCCATGAAACCTAAAGTTCATACTAACAGCTATTGGAGGCAATCACCATTCAACCAAATACCATACTCATTATCTTTGTATAAAATGGGAATCGTACATGACCCCAAATTTGCAGGCACAGAGATTCCTAGACTTTGTAAACACAAAAACCTGGACCAATTAGTGAAATCACCCACTAGAGGTACAGATATACTGAACATGGCATTAACAAACATGGAAAAACCCTGCACTGCCCTTACACAAACACACACACACACACACACACACACACACACACACACACACACACACACACACACACACACGCGCGCACACACACACACACACACACACACACACACACACACACACACACACGCATGCACGCGCACGCATGCACACACACGCACACATGCACGCGCACGCATGCACACACACACGCGCGCTCGCACGCACGCACTCACGCACACACACACACACACACACACACGCACACACGCACACACACGCACGCACACACACACACACACACACACACACACACGCATGCACTCGCACGCACACACACACACACACACACACACACACACACACACACACACACACACACACACGCACACAGACACACACACACACACACACACACACTGTTGTAGAAAGGTTAGACCATAAAGCAGTCTCATTTGAAATAAGAATCAATTCTGTAACTTCAGCAAACCCTGTAACAGTTAGAAACTACTCCAAGGCAAATTACCTTTTATTAAGTGATAACCTATCAAACTTTCAAGCCCGTGCAGACCCAGATAACAGCAGCCTATGTGAAATTATTCATAGATTGCATAGTGGCTGCTGTGTCTACCAGAATTAAGTCCAAAACTAATTCAAAAAACAAACCTCTCTGGTGGAATCCAACACTAAATAGGCTGCACAACAAAAGAAAAAAAGTCATAGCTAAAATTAGGAAGTGCAACACCAAAAAAATAAAACGTTATCATCAAACTGGATAGACAACTAAGAGAACTGATTAAGTTCAACAAAGTAAATTTTGCGGTAGCAATATCTGCCCTGGCCAAGGACAGCGATAAGGGCTTCTTTAACTATGTCTTAACCATCAAAGGCAGAACATGTCAGTGTGCTGAACTGTTGGAAAACAGAGCCACATTCATGGAACTGGGAGATTTAGCAAATCTTCTGTCTGACAAATTCACTTCCAGCTTTGCCACCGCCCACTCACTCCAGCCACCCCCCAAAAAATAGCATCTAACATAACCTCTCCAACTATCGGTAAGGACCAAGTCTTAGATGTGCTGTCTAAGGCCAAGAATACAGTTTTGATTTGCCCCAATAATATCCCAGGATACCTGCTAAATAGCCTGAAATATCAGCTTTCAGGGCTACTGAAGTTATTAATCAGCCATAGCCTGTGCACAGGCTTCGTGCCATGCAAATGGAAGACTGCAACAGTCATTCTTCTGCACAAGGCCAGACCATCAATGGATCCCAGGAACTACAGACTCATTAGTCTGACTAGTCCCATGTGCAAAGATATGGAAAGAATTGTCATACAAATGATTAATAATGACATGAGAAACCTTCAAACACCAGACCCAGCCTAGTTTGTTTTCACCAAAGGTTCAATATGTCTGTACCTCTGCAATAAACCAGGTGTACTTCTTTGAGTAGGTCACCAAGGCCATGGATGAGGGGGAAATGGTGCATGCTGTCTACCTTGACCTAGCTAAAGGATTTGCTCTAATACCCCACTCAGGTATTGCAAACAAACTCATTGAATTCGGTATAAACCTTTGCATAATCACTGGATAGCCAGCTGACTCACAAATGGATCCCATCCCAATGAGAAATGGAGAGACCACTTCCATAAAGAGAATGGTTACCAGTGGAGTCCCCCACAACTCTGTGATGGGTCTGCTCCTCTTTGGCATCAGTATTTTGAAAGTCAAAGCAATTGTCAAGGGCCTCTGGCTTCTATGTTTGCAGATGATTGCAAGCTATAAGCAATCATAGAACCCCCCCCCCCAAAAAGATACTAACATGTTAAAGGAAGGTATAACACAGACAAATATCTGGTGACAAAGCCTCAGCTTAAAACTCAATGTCATGAAATGCATAATAGTACCTTATGGAAAGTTGACCACCCTGTGAAACTACATCATTGATAAAACCTCCCTAAAAGTAGACACAGTAGTCAGGGATATGGAGACTCATGTTGATAGTAATCTGGCTTTTGACCAACATGTGTCTAAGGTAGTAAGAAACTCATTCTATTTCACTCAATTTATAAGTAACAGCATGCCTTCTAGGTCCAGGAAGTCTTTGTGCCACAGTATTCAGATATTATCAAACCTATCATTGAGAATAACGTTCCCTTTGGTAGGTACCTGATCAGGCACTTGCAATAAATGGAATATCCACAGAGGCTCCTCACAAAATGAATGAGTGCAAACACAATGTCTTATGCAGATCTCCTCAAAGCCCTATCTTTATGATCTGTTTCCAACAGACTACTGAGAGGTGATTTATACCTAGCATCTTTCTCTGATAGATCTTTTGGATATCCATAAAGCAAACAACACCAGAACTACTAGCTCTAAGGATTTAAACTTTACTTGCTACTTAAATAGGATATACTGGAAGGATAGGTATGTATCTAAGAGAATCCCTGTTCACTGGAATAGGCTTCCCATCCATGTGAAGCAGTGATCATCACTAACCCTATTTAAGCACAAACTGGACCAGTGGATGGGAAATTAGAAATTCACCCCAGATTTGACACCTCTGTCTCTGATGGACAGAGGCAGCCATTAACTCATGGCCTAACTAATATACACCCCATAAAATAACCTTTACGGCACAATAACTCATGAGATACATTTGGGTTGCATGGCTAGGCTTATAAAGCACCCAGTGGTCATTAGCCTAGCATACACCTATGAACATTATGAAACATCTAACATTTTGGGCCATACGGGTTGCAAGGGGTTTAAACCCATTTCTATCCAAAGCATGTAAATGATTGTCTGGATTAGACTGGATTGTCTCAAGCAGCTTCCTTTGTTTTCTTCTGCATTGCTGACCTAAATTCTTTTGATCCACACTAGTGCTTTGCTGAACTGCTACTATAGCTTTGTTTAGACTGCTGATCTCATCATGGCTGCTGTATTCTCCCTCTGTTTCCTTGCTGCAGTTTCTGTCTTTATTGATTCCTTTTGTTTTTGCTTTGATTGTCAGGTATTAGTAAAGTTGCAGATGTAGCTCATTTGCTTTTGCAGTCAAGGCTAATGACCAGAGAGGAAGAAATGTGTGGAGCCTGGTGAAAGTCTTGTCTCACATGAAGAACTTAGATGATATTTTTGTCATGCCTTCACAAGCAGGATTTTGATAACCGTATACCAGTTTTCAGTATGTAGCCTCCCTCTCCACAAGCTTAGTCACATCAACCCTCAAAGCCATTAAAATAGTTATTCATAAGCCACAGCAGATATTTCATTTTGAAAAACATTCTGTCACATCCCACTGTAAAAACGTAAATGAATTATTTTGAACAAATGTAAACTATGGCTTCTGTCTACACCCATACTCACCAGTCTTAGAACAATGAATACTGTCACAAAAGGGAGATCATAAGTTCTGAGAACAGTCCTGGTGGTTGAAGAAATCAGTCAAATACCAAGGGCAGTAATATATGTAAATGACACATAAGACTTAAAAGTTTTATTTGTGAAATGTTAATTGCAAATGGTGAAGTTATGTAAAAACAAAAAATCTGATTAGAATGCAGTTAAAACTGATTTAAAAAAGAGCAAGCAGGAATTATTGTCACATCACAGACTATTTATAAATAATACAGTTTCTAATTGGCAAAGGAGAGCTTGACATACTAGAGTATATATTGTTAAATATCAGAGTGCTATGAAATAAGAAATGCAAGTCATATGGTACACCTTTTTCTAGGAGGCAGCCATAGTAAAGACCTCATGGTGGCTGGTGACACATCCATGTTGCCTGCATGTTCACTGAAGATCTTGTTTGGCATTACAAATGTTACAAGAAGTGTGGTCACAACTGGCAGGTAGAAGGAATATAGTGCATTACTGTAATAATGAAATACTTTTTAATGAATAAAGTTGTATGTATGCAGCATGCACTACAAAAAGAGATTGTAAAACATAAAACAGTGAAAGGATTCAAGTATACATAGGTTAAGTCCCAAAACCAAAACACAGGAATGGGCAGGAGGAGCTCCTACATAATGATTGCTCTGCAGCAAATGAGCAATACCAATGGGTGCAACTATTCCAACTCCAAGACTGTACAACACTGTGGAGAGGGCAAATTCCACTCCCAACTGTTCTATGAGCTCGCACAACGTAATGCTGGCAGAAGCACTAATATGAGTATTCCATCACGTCTGCAGTCATCACAGGTGGTCAATATTATGAATGTTTGGCCATATGTAGTATTCCCATATATATATATATATATATATATATATATATATATATATATATATATATATATATATATATATATATATATATATATATATATATATATATATATATATATGGTTCCCATTCAGAAGCCTGAAACATCATAAGCCTGAAAATCAAAATCCTGAAACCAAAAGCCTGAAAATTCAGAATCCTGAAAACTCAAAATCCTGAAAGCCCAAAATCCTGAAAGACCAAAATCCTGAAACTCAAAATCCTGAAAACACAAAATAGACATACTGATGTCATTGTGGCTTTGCTATTGTTAGCCCTGTGGTGTTAGGTCATGCGTTGGGGTCAGGTAAGTGTGCAGTTGGTTTTATGTTAGGGTTAGGGGTGGTTTAAGTGAGTTAGGGTTAGGGCGCAGGTTAGGCATGTATGCAATAGTGACAAATATTGGGGTTAGGGGCGGTTTAAGTGAGTTAGGGTTAGGGCGCGGGTCAGGTGAGTGTGCGATAGTGACGGACCTTAGGGTTAGGGTCAGGGTCAGTTGGTAGATATTAGTGTCTTTATAGTGACATATTAGCATTATTTGTGTTTTCAGGATTTTGAGTTTCAGGATTTTGGTCTTTCAGGATTTTGGGCTTTCAGGATTTTGAGTTTTCAGGATTCTGAATTTTCAGGCTTTTGGTTTCAGGATTTTGATTTTCAGGCTTATGATGTTTCAGGCTTCTGAATGGGAACCATATACATATATATATATATATATATATATATATATATATATATATATATATATATATACACACACACACACACACACACACACACACACACACACACATATATGTATATATATATATATATATATATATATATATATATATATATATATATATATATATATATCCGAGCTCCAGAAGATCGACATCGAAGAAGACCGGCCTGAATGCGAGTGGCAGAACATCGACAATGCAGAAGACCGGATGCCGACATGGGGAAAGCTGTGTGAGTATGCGGTAGTGACGTAGGTTAGGGGTGCGAGGCAGGTGTGTGTGGACGGTGGTCTGGAGGGGGGGGGGGGGGAGTTAGGGTTAGTTTAGTTAGGGGGGGTTAAGTGAGTTAGGGTTAGGGAGGGTTAGGGGAGGATAGGGGGGGTTAAGTGAGGAGTTAGACCTTTTAATTGTTATTGTGGTGTGTGCAGTGTATTTATGGACTGTCGAATATGTGGTGTCGGTGATGTGGTTGTCGGTGTTGTGTGGTTTCGACTATGTCAGGTAGAACCATATATATATATATATCTACACACACTTCTAGATAATAAACTACCAGCAGCACAACAACATGGCTTTAGACCCTTCCACAGCACCACCACCATGCTTACAGTATTTACCAGCATCATCAACAATCACAAAAACAATGGACTCTTTGTATCCACCACATTCCTAGACTTATCCAAAGCATTTGATATGGTTAACCATACAAAACTCCTTCACTCACTATCCACTCTAAACCTTACCATCCCTGCCATCTCCTGGTTGAAAAACTACCTAGAGGGAGGGCAACAAGCTGTAATGTGGCAAAAACCAACTCTCTCCATCCCTGCTAGTCTCCCTAGGGGCACCCCAAGGCTCCATCCTGGGACCAATGCTTTTTACCCTCTTCACCAACCAGCTCCCATCAAATATTCCCAAAGCCTCAAAAGTACAATATGCAGATAATACCACCATAATATGCGCAGCCAAAACAATTGACCTCCTTCACTCCCAAACACAAGAATGCTTTTCCCTAGCAGAAACTTGGATCACCAAACAAAACCTCATTCTGAACCCATGTAAAACAAAACTACTACTCTTTAGCTCCCACAGAACCACACCTCCCTCCGATAGTTTCATCATCTCCTCTAATAACAATACTACAATCACCCCCACCAGTCATACCAAACTGCTAGGGGTTGAAATAGATAATCACCTTAGTTTTGATGCACATATTTCCATAACCATAAAAAAGTGCATAAAAAACTTGGTCTACTCTATCGCAATGAAAAATTTCTCACCGACCACTCTCAAAATTGCAACTGCCAGGACTCGCCTATTATCCACCTTATTGTATGCCTCCCCCATACTTACAAATCTCTGCAAATCTGACTTAAACAAACTTGATAGTTGCTATAATAAGATAGCTAAATTCGCTACAACCTCACCCATCAGAACACACCACTGCAACTGCCTAAAAACACTCAACTGGCTAGAACTTCCACTATTACTTCAACTCAAATCAACTAGCATTAGCCCACAAAATAATAAATTACTCTGATAACACCCCACTCCTATAAAATCTTCTTCAACCCTATACCACTACCAGAACCTTAAGGTCTAGCACACAAAACCTCCTCAAAGTAACTAAATATAACAATGAGGCTGGTAAGTCTGTCTACAGCCACTACATATCAAAAACCTGGAACTCCCTTCCTGCCCATATAACTGAAGGCAAATCCCCAACCCAGTTCAAGAAACTAGTCAAAACTCACTTCATGAATAACAGACTCTGCTCCTGCATCCCCCCTGGCTAATATCTAATTTCTGAAATTTCACCTTACTTACTTAAGACTGTCAAACCAACCAAGTTAGAACTCTGTACCCACTTAAGACTGTTAAACAACTGCATATCCTGACTCTCTAGTAGTTATTGTAAACTATCCCAGGAATGTTGTACTTTCCACTATCTCCTAAAGTTAATACCTATAGTACCAAGCATACGTATCCTAACTTTTAAAACAAATTCTATATCTTACTGATGTCCTTCACATCTGTATCCAGTAACAATTGCTCACGTGGACCTTTTCTTCTTCTCTTTTTCTTTTCCTTTGAAAGTAAACTATTCCAGGAATGTCATGCTTTGTGATATCTTCAAAAGCTAATATTATATAGTAACACATAAATGTAACCTATCTGCTAAGAAATATTGTATGTCAACGTCTTGTCTTTACATTTTTGTCTGTAATAAATTATACTCTTGGAGCTTTTCTCCACGGGCCTCCACTGAAAATGGACTTTTATCCAGTTGGACTCTCCCGGTCAACAAATGTAAAATAAAATAAATAAAATATATATATATATATATATATATATATATATATATATATATATATATATATACATATATATATATGTTATGAATATATCTATATATATAGACACACAGACACACAGACACACACACACACACACACACACACACACACACACACACACACACACACACACACACACACACACACACACACACACACACACATATGTCACTGATTGTTGACATACAGAAACATCAACAGCCAGAATAATGATTTCTTCACATCAAAAACCAGCAACATCTTAGGGGAAGGTTTTTTTGGTAAGATAATCTGTCAGGATAGGGTTAGGGACAGAGGCAGGTGTAGATTCAGCAGACATGTAATGTGCGCAGAGGAGGTTCTCCATCCCCCATCTCACCTTATTCGTGTATGCTAACAATATTCCTAGCCATACCCATTACCCTAGCCCCTGACTGAGACTCTTAAAATCAGGAAAAAGAACCACAAAGTGTGTCCAATCTCATTTGAAACTTCAAAGTGATTAATCACTTAACTGAGCTTCATCAGGGTGAAAGCACTTAGTATATTTTACTTTTCAATAAAGAAGTATTGATTTTTAAAGGAGTTATAAGTGATTGATTACTTTGAATTCCAGCAGTATCAGGCAGTATCAGGAACAACAACTGGGAACAATATTACACACTTCTTTCTCTTTATTTTAGCAATTTTGTGAATGTGATACAAGCAATAAAAATGCTTTCATCCAAGCTGAGTACTAGATTTCTTCAGAAATAACTTAAAATACATTTTCACCCTTACTCCATCACATGACCAATTCTTACAGGCATATACACCTTTAATGTTACCCACACAGATATATATCTATCCAACAACAGTAAATAAACAGATGAAAATGTATGAAGAAATAAATGCATGTATTAATAACACACGCACACACACACACACACACACACACATATATATATATATATATATATATATATATATATATATATATATATATATATATACATATATATATACATATATATATATAAAGTTCCTTTTAAGGATAGGTTTGTAGAAAAACATATATGTGCTACTTTGTTTTTGTCTTTTCCTGTTTAGGGGTCGCCACAGCGGAACTCCAGTCCGCCAATAATTGGCAGTTGTTTTTTTTATGGTGTTGAGTTGTCAGCCCGATGCCCAATCTTCAACGAAGGCACGCCCATTCAGCGCATGTCTTTCGAACGCCCACTCGACCGCGGGGAGGACATGCAGACTCCACACAGAAGGCACTCCCAACCCAAGCTGAGAATCGAATGGGAGAACCTCTTGCTGTGAGGCAACAACGCTGTGCTACTACTTTTGCTAAATGCATATTAAACTTCTTCAATGAATACACTCCTTAACCATTAAAAATTAAAAACACCTAGTTGGTCAAATGTGCTTCACAAACTACTGTACCAGTAGTATAGCTAGGGTGGGGCAAGAAGGGCAACTATCCCAGGTGCAAAGTGTTAAGGAGGTACAATTAAAGCCAGTATTGCATAAAAGACATTTTTATAAGCCAGTATTGCATTTGCAGTCAAATCTGAGTGTTGTAGAGTTCTGTGTGTGGTCTAAAGTGTACAAATAATTTACTACAGTTTAAAAGTAAAAAAAAAAAAGAAAAAAAAAGAAAATCTCACTCTCTTTTTTTAAACTAAAACCTGAGTGCTGTAGAGCAACGTGTACACAGAGCATAAACTGCAGCAACTGGTTGCTACATTTGTAGCATCCGGTTTGCTACAGTTTAAAATATTTTTTAATAAAATATGTGGCAGGAGGGCTGGGGGCAGGGCACAGAAATGGAATCTGAACAGCTGGGGCAGGAGGAGAGGGGTATCATGCATCTGGCCACCTTGTAGAAGTGCCAGTAGAATAAATGGCTGTTTTTTTTTAATTTGCTCTTCAGTGGAAGAACTGTTGGGGGGGGCATGGATCTGCATGGATCTGACTGAGAAATAGCTAGGCTATTTTTAGACAAGTCAAGACCGTGATTTGGCACCCCCCCCCCCCACACCTATAAAGTAAACAAAACAATTTTTTTGAACAGGAGTGGGAAAAATGTCTTGACAACAACTTTCCAAGAAAACATAGCCAAACAGGTTCAAAAGCATGACCAAACAAGAAATTTTACTGAAAGTTGAAGGTATTTTCAGAGTTTATCTGTACCTGTCATGTGATGCATAACCAAATACAGCTTTAGCAATTTAGAAATACCACATAGATATTAAAAATAAAGCAGAATTCAGCACAGTCCACACCTCTCTGCAGATACAATCCAGATACCAACATCAGCATAACAAATTATACTATTAATAACTTGATAAATATGAACTGCAACACAGAAGAACATGAGATAACTATTGCTGTGGTGCAGACAGGCAGTCAGAAAAGTACATCTTGACCCTTATGTATACTGCACAAAAAAGTTAGTGTGCATTGCAACACCATCTGTACCTGAAGTGCATATGATATTGGCAGCTCTTTGTCACATGTTTTAATAGCCAGTGCTAGTTTAGTGAACAGTGGATCATCTACACAGCGCAATGGAAAATCAGCAAGAAAAGGAGAGTAGTATTGCTGTAATTGAATTCATCCTCAAGTCTCGGTGAGTAACTTCATGAGGTGGACCCTGTTTTTTTGCAAAATCTCACCAAGGCGGCACATATATAGACTGTATTTTATATAGCATATATCATGGACAGAAGTAGGTTAAAAAATAAAAAAAAGACAGCTGGGTGCACAAGTCCCCAGTATCAAAACATGCCCAATCCTGGTAGGCACACTGGTGCCAGGAATGGAAAAAAAATGACAGTGATGAATTGTCAAGACATGGAAACATTCCTACAATGGGGTTAGGCCAGGCTCAGGAGGAGGATGGTTCCCCTGTTGTAGAAGGAAGTAGTAGTCCACAAAAATCACAAAAACAGGCCAAAAAAGCCATAAAAATGATAGAGTGGACTATTGAGGATAAGAAACAAATTATGTATTGTTACTATTATACAGGAAGCCCAGAATTTCTGGACAGAAGATATACAAAAAGATTAAGAGAAATTAGATGAAATAAAAAAAAAATACTTGCACAAGAAAAACTGTCAAAAGCTTCAAATGCAAATGTGTGTTCAATAATACAACAGATTCATGAAAAACATTATATAGACCAAAAAAACTTGGGCTGTTTGGAAAAAGAAGTAACTGAGTTAAGTTTGAAAATATAAAGAATGAAATCTAGAGATTTTTGAAAGGTATACAAAGAAATATGGACATGGGAAAGAAAGAGAGATCTCATATGGTGCAATATTCATGCAAATGAGAAAGCCAAATTAATCAATAGAAAAAAATGCAGCCCCAAAGATACTGAAAGAGAAATACAGGCAAAGGCACCCAGATATGGAAAATTTCACAATACAAACAATAAGATAACAAAGAGGTTACACAGAACAGAATATTAGTAAAGTAGAAGTTAAAAAAATAGAAGCTGAATTTATGGAATGTCTGCAAAGTGAAGGATTTAGTATAGAAAGTCTAACACAGGTTATATCACAGCACGATGGAACAATGAGTCCCCAAAGTAAGGAGAAACAGGAGGAGCAGGAGAAATCTGAAGAAGAAATATGTACATGGGAAAGAAAAAGAGATTTAATATGGTGCAATATTTATACAAATGAGAAAGCAATACCAAACAATACAAAAAGAGAAGCACAAAAGATATTTGAAGAGAAAGCATCTGGATATGGAAAATTTTGCAATAAAAAATAAGAAAACAGGGAAAGTAGAAAGGAGGATTAGTAATGGAGAAATTAAAGAAATAGCAACTGAGGTTATGGATTACCTGCAAGTGAAGGATTTAGAATCTAGCTCTGATAATACCACAGAAGGATAGAATCCCCAAATTAAGAAGAAACCAGTGAAATGGGAAACATTCTGATCAGTTACCATAGGAAGATACTTTGGAGCTTTCAGTAGGAAACTAGTATAAAAGTTCAGTTGCAGTTGCACAGCAAGGGAAGGAACAGGAACTTGTGGCCACTCTGATGCAGTCAATGTTGATAGGACAGTGATTCCCATATGAAAGAGCAATGGATGACACTGGATGAAATTGAAGAGAATATGGTACAGGAAGATGCTCTGGAACTTTTTGTAGAATGCCCACAGGAAACAGAGAACAAAGAACGTGCCCTCGGTTTAGAAGAAAGTGATTTAATGGAAGGGATGCTTGATTTAATAGAGATGGAGAGATATATTAAGATCAATGAAAGAAATAAACTACATAAAGACAATAAGACCCAAAATATTAGGGTCTATTTTAGGTGATCGAAACTTTAGGTAATTGAATACCTAAAGAGCGACACCTAAACAGCGAAAGCTGTAAATATCGAATGGCGACTTCTGCAAATTCTTTCATGGGAAAGAATTTGCTTGGCCTTTATCGGCAATCTGCCCTTTTCTCCACGTAGAGTGATATCAGAGTTGGTATATTTAGTTGGGGGGTGTGGGGGGCACAGCCCCCCACTTGATTAGGGTTTGAAATTTTTTTTTCCTCTGGCCAAGCAAATTCTTTCCACATGAAGAATTAGCCGTAAGTAAGAACTATTTATATGCACACCCCAAGCAGATGCCAACATGGTTAACAACAGGAAAAATAATACCTCTCCTTAAGAGTGAGTCTGCAAGCTATCCTAAAAACTAAAGATCAGTAACTTGTGTTCCATAGTTGTAAAAACTATACACTGGAATTGATGCCAATAGAGTTTATAGTAATTTGGAAGAAAATTCAGTCATGGTAATAGAACAAAAGGGTAGCAAAAGAATGTATGGAACAAAGGATTATTTGTTGTTAAATAAAGTCATAATGGAGAATTGTAAAATGGAGACTTATCTAAGCATGGCATGAATAAATTACAAAAAAATATTCATGGATAAAGAAGTACTTACAGTGACAAACCACTTTGCAGTTAAGCCATAACAAAGGACAAATTATTATTCCAGGGATACAAATACAAAGGGGGATATTCCAGGGTGACTGTCACTGCTGCTCTTTTGTCTTGTCCTTAACCTATTAAGCTGTCTGCTTAACAGATTAAGTCATGGTTACAATTTGTCAGCCAGAAAACAACAACGTGCAAAGACTTCTCATCTTCTTTTTGTGGATGATTTAAAACTGAATAGTTCATCAGATGAGGAGCTGAAAGCACAACTACAAGTGGTCACAGTTTTCTCAGTTGATATAAGAATGCCATTTGGCCTTGATAAATGTGCAAAAGTAATATTTAAAGCAGGAAAACTGCAGCACCAAGAAAATATCAGTCTGGGACAGGAATGTATTATAAAGGAACTTGAGCCGGAGGGAGTGTATAAATATTTGGGAACTCATGAAGGATCAACAATAAAACATGAACAAATGCAAATAAAACTTAGTAAGGAATATTTTAGAAGACAAAAATTAATATTGAAACAGCTCTAACATCTAGTAATAAAGTCCAGTCTATAAAACAATTTGCTCTTCCTGTCCTAACTTGCAGTTTATTAGGATTGACTGGCCCCAAAAGGTATTGGATCAGTTGGACAGGAAAACAAGAAAAATGCTTCATGCTTATCAATTGATTTGTAAAAATCAGTGTATACCAAGATTATATTGTATATTCCCCATTCAGAAGGAGTTAAGAGCCTCCTCAAAATTGATTACGTGAATAGAACTGCAATCATAGGACTGCATACATATTTGTTGACCTCAAAAAAAGTTTTAAAATATGAGGAGAATAAGTCTAGGATGACTTCCCTGCTTAATTTAACAGAAGCATATCGATGTCAAGTGGGAATTGAAATCAAACCAGAAGTAGATAAAAATCAGGCAGCAACTGAATGTGCCAAAAACAAAAGAAAGAGCATAAGGTGAAGGATCACAAGAACAGGAAAGAAATGTGGAAAATGCATAAATATAGTTACAAGCACAGAAAACTCTTAGAACAACCTCATGTTGATCAGGACAAAATGCAGGAATGGTTAAGGAGAAGTGAATTTAAGCCAAAAGGTGAACGGTTAATATTGGTGGTCCAGGATAGTGGACTATGTACATGTTGGTTTACAAAGTCCATTGTACATGTGAGAGAAACAGACAAATGCAGGTTTTGTAAAAATATTATTGGAAACAGTCACACAACTTGTTGCTGGGTGTGATACACTAATGGCAGAAAGACTATATACTGAAAGGCATAATAATGTGACAAGACTGTTGCATGGGGGATTGTGCAAACATTACAATAATGAAGTAGCTGAGAAGCATAGGAAACATGAGACACAAAGCATTATAGAGAATGATGACGTTTATATCACATGGGATCACCCATTACCAACAATTCAAAAAATAGATGCGAGAAAAACAGATATAGTAGTCCATTAAAATGAGAAAAGTAGCATTAATCATTGAAATTGCTACACCCACTAACTACCGTGTATTATGTACATAAAGACACAAATCCATAAAATACAATGATTTGCAGGCAGAAATGATGGCAATGTGGAAGAAGGATACCTAAAGAGTTTCAACAGTGCTAGGAGCAATGGGTCTTATAAAAAAGAATCTACAATTGTACTTAGATGTTACAGATACTAGTAACTCCATATGAATTGCAGGAGTCAGTTCTGGGCACATTGTGGGTGCTGCAAAGAGCACTTCTGGCTAACATCAAAGACTGAAACAAAGCTAGGTTCATGAACTTTAATCATACTTTGACTTAGGAATGGGGTCCATTCCTGCCATGGCTTTAGAAACCCAAAAGACTTGGAGAATATAAACCAATGTGCAGTTTATTGTCTGCTTACAGCATGCCCTAGTGGTATAATAAGATACTAGACACATACTGAGTGTGTTTACTGTTTATCAACAGGAGTGTGTGTGATACTAGACAATATAGGCTGTACCTCTCAGATGCCTTATTTCAATTATAAAATAACCCTGCAAGCATAACAAATAAAAATAAATGCAAAGTGTAAGCAAGTAAACAACAGAAGAAATAAAAAAAAATATTGAAAAAAAAATGGTCCCTTGTATTAAGTCATACTGGGGTTCTCATATGCTCAAGGTACAGGGTTTGTTTCTAACCTTTATGATGGGAAATTTGACTAGACTTAAAATGATCCACAAGGATAGATGGCCTAGTACTAACCTAAGATCTTATACATGCATGATTCTTTTGTTACTGCACAAAACCAACTATGATAGGTATATATATCCAACTCTCATGCTAGTCATCAATAAAGGAAGTGTCTGAGCTGGTTGCTTAAAAAACAAAGGAAGAAGAAAGGTTTCCAAAAGCCCTACACCAATCTCTGGCTCAGGCATACAGTATAATACTTTGAGCAGCACAATTTGTTATTTTGTATCCAAAGCCCTACACCAATCTCTGGCTCAGGCATACAGTATAATACTTTGAGTAGCACAATTTGTTATTCTGTATCCAAAGCCCTACACCAATCTCTGGCTCAGGCATACAGTATAATACTTGAGTAGCACAATTTGTTATTCTGTATCCAAAGCCCTACACCAATCTCTGGCTCAGGCATGCAGTATAAAACTGTGAGCAGCAAAATTTGTTATTCTGTATCCAAAGCCCTACACCAATCTCTGGCTCAGGCATACAGTATAAAACTGTGAGCAGCACAGTTTGTTATTCTGCAAATTTGCAGTAATCATGATTATTTCAATGAACGTTAATGGAGGCATCAAGAAGCCGATTAAGAATACAGAGTACAGTGAGGCCTCATTCTTGATTGATTTTTCTCCTTGGTTCACCTAGACAATAAAATGGACTTTCATAGTATTAAGTAATGTGCTGAATACATAGCCCTGTCAATCCATACCTCTCAACTGTCCAGATATTTGCAGAACGTCCAGATTTTCACCTCATAACATTTGTTGTTTTCTGGCAAATCAGTGAGGATTGAACTCATTAAACAGCGACATACATTTGTGTTTCAAACTTCATTTCCTTCAGTAAATACATACTAATACAAATCTTGTTATACTAGGAACTCTTTAAGTGTACGCTTTATAAGAGCAATATTTAGAATCTGCCCCTATGTTTGGATGTTTGACTCCATTATTTAGGTTTTGTCCGGATTTCTTGCACTAAGAAATTGGGAGATATGCCCCCCGACACTACTTTTATGAGAGACAGAGATATACGTTACTTTTTTTTTCAATGCTCAAGAAGAGACTAGTAATATAAATTTGGAGGGTGTAGGTGGCTCCCCCATACCGGGGATATATGGCAGTCTGCCCCCTGAAAAAAAAATACTTAAATTTCAGTGAGCCTGATCATCAGGGGTTTAATCTTTGGTGGGTCAGAGTGGAAGGATTTACTATAGCCTTGTTTTAAAATAAAGAAGAATATACATTAAAATTATGCTTGGCTTTGCTGCATTGCTGCCTATGAAGCAGTGTAACAGCATTGTTTGCTTTCTTTCCTTAAATGTCCTGGCCATCCCTTCAGTAGTTCATCCATGTATGCATTTCACTGACATCAAAATAAAACATTTCCCCAACTATCCCTTCAGTAGGTTGTCCATGTATGCATGAGCACCAGAATGAAACATTTCCCCCAACAACCCCTTCAGCAGTTTGTCCAAGTATGCACAAGCACTCTAGCAACACCAGAATGAACCATTCCTACCAAAGATACCTTCAGCACTTTGATCATGTATGCACAAGCATTAAAATGAAACATTTCCCCCTAAGATCCCTTCAGAAGTCTGTCCAAGTATGCACAAGCACAAAAATGAAAAATGTTCCCCCAAAGACCCCACCAGCAGTCTGTTCAAGTATACACAAGTACCAAATTTAATTATTTCCCCTCATTGACCCCATCAGCAGTTTCTCCAAAAACACACAATATCATAAAGAAACATTTCCCCCCAATGACCCTTTCAATGGTTTGTTGAAGTATGAACAATAACCAGAATGAAACATTTCCCCAACAACCTCTTCTGTACTTTGTCTTTATGTGCAAAAGCACTCAACTGACACCAACATGAATCATTTCCACCCAAAGATCTTTTCAGAAGTTAGTCCAATTATGCACAAGCAGCAAAATTAATTATTTCCTCTGACCCCTTCAGCAGTTTGTCCAAGTATGCACAAGGCACCAGAATGAAAGGTTTCACCCAATGACCCCTTTAGCAATTTGTCCAAATGTTCACAATCCCTCAAATGACACAAAATAAAACATTACCCCAATGCTCCCTTCAGTAATTTCACCATGTATACACACCAGGCATACTAGTAACTAACCCTACTTACTTAAAATAATGTTTTTTTCTTCCGTAGTATCTCTGCCCACATACCAAATGCACACAGCAAGCAATTTAGATTTTGAAAATACTATATCTCTCAACTTGTTGTGGGTAATAAAGACACAGCCCAAGACCCAGTCTTTCTTGCACTGTGGCACTGCCCTATCTACCTGTGCAGCCAATCACAGGTCTTCTTGGGGCTGTACCTAAGCAAGATGAAGGAAGAAGGGAAGGAAGGCATGCAGGAGCATCTCCAATGTCCATTTAAGATACCACTCCATTCATTCCACAATTACTCTGAGATGTCATCACTACAGATTTCTGCTCATTATTCAAAATAAAAACCTCATCCATCAAAACAAATGTACGTTGCTTACAAAGTCCACATTTGGATGTAGCATGTTTCCTCTTTCTGTTGGTGTTCCCTTGAGATCATTTTCCTCCCTTTTCCTCAAAATAGCTCTTTAAATTCATACCATTCCTATAAATGAACCTCTGATTAGCACCAACTAAAATAAATAACTGTTCATCTACTTTAAAACTACTCCAGTTGGTTGTAAGACTGTTTTTAATTTGTACTGGGTCAGTATTATGTTATAAAACCATTACCCTTTCAAATACTTTCTTTTTTTTCTACTTTGGGTGTCTAACACTTTGCATCTGTTTGTTTTGTCAGCAGCCTCATTCATAATTGGTGCTGGGATTCCATTTTAGCCCAATATTTAATAATGATTTATATTTGTCTCCCCACCCATTCTTAGCTTTGGAACTGATGTTACTAATAAAATCTGGTGGGTAACCCTTTTCCAAAAACACATATATTCATATTGTTCTTTTTCTTTCAAGAAGATCTCTATCCTAAAGATCATTCTTGCCAATCACACAAACTGCCACTTTACCAATTTACACTTACTAAAAGGTGGGTGACAGCTAGGATAGTGTAAGTGATTGTTTGTGAATGTATGTTTTCTGTGTATTTTGGATACAAATTCACTATAATTCTTTGATATAGTGACATCTAAGTAGTTGGTTTCTTCCCCATTGTATGAATATGTAAAGTTCAAACAATTGATAGAATCATTTAAATATTCTATAAATTCAGGTATTGACATGGAAAATACATATGTCATCCAAAGACATGAGGTATAAATTCCAATTTTGAGCAAATTTAGAAGAGAAAATGTATTTCTTCTCCCAACTCCACATCACATGTTCAAATTATATAATAGTGGCAAATGCTGCCATCATTGCTACTCCCTTTAATTGCTGTAAAACCGTCCCTCAAAATAGAGGAAGTCGTTATTCAAAATAATCTTCATTAATTCCATAAGCAGATTAATCTCAATGGATGATAAAAAAACGCAGACGAATAGGGCATCATGAAACCAACTTAAACCAATGTTTTGTGGGATACCTGAAGAGATCAGTCACATCTGTTACAAGAAAACGAGTATGCTCTCAAAAAAGTCCATCATGTGTTCTTTCCAAGAAAGAACTCATATGAATCTTTAAGAGAGTGAGTTTCCTTTTAAAATTGTTTCAATGTTCTATCCACAAATACTGCCAAAGGGTAGGTTTTAGAAACCTGTCCTGCCACAATGAGTCTCAGGGCAGTTTTAAAATGTTCAATGTACTTCAAGGATCCCAAAAATACTTGGGACCCAAGGATTAAGTGAGATAGTTGTAAATACTAGAATTGATAGTACCTTGTGACAAGCAATCATCAAGGAGCAAATCTGTTCTTCTATATGCAGTATTAATGTCATTAACTGACACAATTCTGTATTTCTCAGTGGCCTGCAAAACCTCAGACATGTTTGAGATATAATCAATGTTGCTGTATATTTCTGTTCCTCCCCCTTTGTCGGGTTTCATAATTCTTACCATACAATCATGGGATAAAGTCCACAACAAATTCCTTCTTGATGTGAAAGATTAGCATATCTATTGTTTTTGATGTTATTACTAAAATAACAATAAATGTCCCACTCAAATATATTTTCAAATGCTTAAACTAAAGGGTGAGAATTTGAAATGAAGGTACTTTTCTTTTTAGATTTCTACCAATCCAAGATTTGTTGTCTGTCTAATTATGAAACTGATATGCCGAATTTAACTTTCTTGTATACAACCTCAGTTCCTTTAAACAGTCTCCTACATTTCACTTCCTATCGGGGATGAAGGTAAATCTCTTTTCAAATAAGTGAAAAGTTGGTAATGGTAATGTCCAGTTGGTTATAGCTGAAAATATTCTAGACATTATGGCTTAACTGAATACTCCCATGCTGGCTAATATTACCTAGGGAATCTAATATCTTCTCCTCCCCCTTCCTCTCCCTTTAGTGGCAGCCCTTGTTGTTGTTCTGTTCATAGTCCTGAAATCCATGCCCCACCCTTCACATTTGTTTGGCTCGACAGCCTTTCCAATCTTCTTAAGGTAGGAAACCTAAAGGGACATTCAAATCAAAGACCTCAATAATCTCCCATCGATGGGTTTATCGTGGGAATCTATGCTGTTTATGTTGTATCCTGGAAGTCTGAATTATCTGAAAGTTTAAAATCTAAATGATTTGCCATATTGTTGGACAATTCTTTTTAATCCCTATCAACCTTGTTTGTTTTCCATACCCTCATATTGTCACATTGTTTGTCTAACCTGATGAACACTTCTTCATATTTATGTTGACAATTAGCAAATAATAAGTCGTCTTTAATTTTATCATCTAATGTGTGTTTTTCTTTCACCAGTTCAGCCATACACTTGTCATTGAGTTTGATGAGCAATTCAATATGACCAAGTCCATGCCTATCAAATATTTTAACTAAATCAAAATACAATTCAGAATCTGGCACAACCACATTAGGAAAACAATAATATCTTAGTCCCTTCAGAAATTGCCACACAAACTCACACATACACACACACACACACACACACACACACACACACACACACACACACACACACACACACACACACACTCACACACACACACACGCACACAATTCTTTAAAAAAATATTGTCTGTGGACTACAGTATTTATAAAGTTTCTAATCAAATAACTTATACAGTTTATCCAGTGTCGGATAGTCACAGTCATTAACTACCTCATAATTTAACAGAAAACCTTTCCACAACCAGTCTTTCAAATCAAACAAATTTGGGTCCCTGGTGTTGTACATAGCCATGGTGCAACCAGTATCCCATCTAGGGCGATCAAAGCCATAACTCAAAATAGTACCTATGTTGTCATCAGCAACCCCTATGTTGTCTAGCTGCTCTAAAACCTTCCCATTTGTGTGCAATGCACCATTCTAAGCTTATCATTTCTGTAGAACTCCAGTACTTAGCTTGGGGGGAAGCTTTCTTTCTTTCTGTGTTTTTTTTTTTTTATTCTTTGTATCACATTCACAAAGCTCTAAAATAAAGGGAAAGAATTATGTTATATTGCTCTCAATTATAGTTCCTGGTACTGACTGATACCACGTGAGCTGTATAAGGTTATAAGTAATTTTAGTATCGAGTGGTGGATGTCTTTCTGTGATTTACTCATTACTTTAAAGTCTCAACTCAAACTTCATATGGTCGAGACCATATGATCGAGTTTCTGAAACTTCAAATATACCCCCTCAAAAAACACAAAAATCTATCTTTTCTTAATGGTTTTGCTCCTCCCACACCCCCCTGCAAATTAACTAACTCCGAGATCACACTACAGTGAGGAAAAGGGTAAATGTCTCAATCCTCACTGTACCGTGATCTCCATTCAAAAGCTTTGTGTTTTCAAAAAGTCGATCATGTGGTCTCAATCATTTGAATTTCGAGTTCGAGAAACTCGACCATCTGATAGGGATCTATATATATATATATATATATATATATATATATATATATATATATATATATATATATATATATATGGGTTACCTTCATTTGATCGACAGCCCATTTGACTGAAACCCATTTGATCGAAATTTCATTTGACTGACAACCAGTAATTCAGTGCGACCCTGAGGTTGGTATATATAGTTAGGAGGGGTGTGGGGGGTGCAGCCCCCTACATTGGGGGGGGGTATGGAGGCAAAGCCCCCACCTAGTTTCCTTAAAAAGAAGAAATAAACACAAAAAGTACAGATTTTTTTTGAACGGATGTGCCCCCCCACCCCCCCTAACTATATATATATATATATATATATATATATATATATATATATATATATACCGGGGAGGGGGATAAATCCCTGTTATTTGCCTTGAATACTGGTTTTTCGATCAAATGAGCTTTCGATCAAATGAGTTTAGATCAAATGAAATTTCTATCAGATTAAGGTAAACCATATATATATATATATATATATATATATATATATACACACACACACACACACACACACACACACACACACACACACACACACACACTCACACACACACATATTTATATATGTATATCTATATATATATAGATATATGTATATATATATATATATATATATATATATATATATATATATGTGTACATACACACTACTGTGAAGATTGACATGATAAGTGTCAATAACAAATTATAGCACTGAAAGATATATGCCCTTTCCTCACTGCAGTGCGATCTCAGACTCAGTATATTTAACTAGCTGGTTTTGGATGTGCTTAGTTTCTGTCAACATCCGGTAATGTCAGACACTCGGCACATGGGTATTACCATGTGTATGGTCCAATGTGCACATGTCTGTGCACTGCCTCTTTGAAGTTGACCACACTGGTGCATCTTGGCCTCCTCAAAGATGCTAATGAGCAGTGCAATACCAGTTGTCACTCAGTCCTGTCCTACTGGCAGTCTTCCCAGCACCTAAAATACTAGATTTCCCTGTGCTACCAGTATCAGAGAAAAGCCATCCCTTACAATGGTTAGTTTTGTGAATGTTACAGTATTATTAATTAAAAATACAATATAGCAGTGTTTCTTTTCTTTCTCCACATCTGGCTTTGATTTGTAGAGGTATCTCAGAACCTCACAAGAAGATATTTTGCATACTGGCTATTTTAACAAATCCAGTCACCCTCTATAAACTTAATACAATCATTTGAAAGTTAGCCATAAAAGTTGCATGTATTAAAATATTGTTTTTGCTAAGTGATTTTTCCATTGTAATATATCACTAATTGCACAGTCCCATCCCCTGCAGCAGGTGTAAAGGTTAGCAATACTGCCTTTTTAACTGGTTTTCCAATTATTAGCAAACAGTAAAATAAAAAAAAAATAAAAAAACGGTAAAAGTGGCTTTCAAGTTATTATCAAATAATACCTTTGTAAGTGACTTTCAAATTGCATTGCCATTTTATTACAAACTGTACAACCATCCAAGAGCACATTCCACCAGAACTGCTTCTAAATTTGCAATCTTCTTCTTTAATGGTTCCTTAGATAATGCTGTTGCAGGTGTTACTTGGTCATCCAAGAACACTTCCAAAGCATTACAAGTTGGATGTCACCTCTAAACTGAGATATTCATTTTAGGTCACTTTTATTAAGGGAATGTTGCACAGAAGGTGCAAGCTTGGGATTTTGCTAAAGCAATGAATTATGGGCCTAATGAGTGAGATTTAGCAGCCTGGGAATGTTTTGTGTGCTAACGTGTCCTGATATCTGCAGTGTCACAGCTGTATCCAGCTCTCTACTCACAGGTCCTGCACAGTGAAGAGAACCTATAACTTTTAAATACATGGTCGTTACATCCAGATACTTTGGAACTACAGTATGATAACTGCATGCTTAAGTGATAAAGTACAAGAAAGGTATGCTAGTAATAAACCTGATGATTAGAAATATATTCACGCTATATAAGTGAGATACTAAAGGTGAGTCAGATGAGTTGCACAAAATAATACATGCAGTAGAAGCAGTTATGGCTTACTGCTTGCTGCATCAACATTTTAGGGTTTATTTATAAATAGTCTGTTTATTTTTAATATTTTTATAGTGCACAAAAGGAGTGAAACAGTGAAGACTTAATCCTAATGATTTATTTGTGAATTAGGTGGATTAACTCTGGATTCCTCATGTGCCAGAAAAGGATGGAAAGTATATCACCCCAGAGACTGGATTAAAACAGTCAGAAGGATGACTTGAAAGGTACAGAAGTAAATTTATATAAAGGTGTGACCTGAGTCTCCACAAAATGTCCTTATGCTTTGAAGTAGAGCAGAAGAGAAGCAGCAGACTAAACCAGTAAACAAGCTGAACGAATGGCATTTTAGTGAATTCAGATGAATTTGGTGAAAAATAGAAAAAGTATTGCACGGACGAAGAAGTTATGATTAAAAAGAAAAACAATACAAATGCTATAAAAGAAAACAATGCATTCATGATGTTTGTTCTTTAAACAATAAATAAATATAGATTATAAACAGGAAATTCCTTGGAATAATGTGCCATCACTGTAATCTGAAATTAAATTAAATTAAATTGCTATGACCATGACTAATGAAGTGAGAAAAATAACAGGGCCCAAAAGAATTCACAAACATGCAGAAATATAAACTTAGTTTACAGGCTGCCATGTAACCTGGGCCAAATAAAACAAGTACAGTGTCCTGGTATGATTCTAAAGCAGAACAGTCTGGAGAACTGACAGACTGATTAGAGAACCTTTCTCTTGCTTTAAATTTTCCATAATGCAATAGTTTTTAAATTTAGTATTTCTTAAACTTTAATAATTCAGATATTTTCCTTAAAATATTACAGGTAAATATTTATTTATTTATTTTAGATTTTTTGACCGGGATAGTCCGATTGGATACGTGTCCATTTTCAGTAGATGCCCAGGGAGAAAAGCTCCAAACACAACATACAGAAAAAATAATACAGGAAAAATAATACAGTACATGTTGCAAACAGTTACAGACTCTGTTCAGTCAAGCAAATTATGCATTCGATCATTATTAAACTTATATAAGTATCTAAACTAACAATTATGTCACAGCTTGTATGTATTATAAAGTACTGTTTGCCACACAATTATAGAAAGGAGCTAGTCAGGATTAGAACAAGGCCATAACCAGTGTGTCTTAAAATGTCATCTGAGACTTTTTTTGAATTGAGTTAGTGAGGATACTAGAGTAAGGTCGGCAGGAAGAGAGTTCCAAGTTTTGCCGACAGAGTTGGCAAACAGGGAGTCCCTAGCTGAGTTATTGGTTTTGAACATTTGAACCAACAGTCTGTTAGATGAGCGAAGTGGCCTGAGGTTACTGCAGGGGCTAATGATGTTTTTAAGTGCAGGCATATTTTCAGGTTGGTTGAGTACTTTATATGCCACTATAAGCTGGTTGTATTGAAGTAGGCTAGGTAATTCAAGCTAACCTAGAAGATTTAGATTATGACAGTGGTGTGTCCTAAGTCTCATGCCTGTGGCAAATCTAGCAATGTGGTTATAACAGCTAGAGAGCTTGCCAAGGTCAGATTTGTTCAGACTGGTGAATAAAGGGGAGGCATACAGAAGAGTAGATGGGAATGGGCAATAGCAGTTCTAGCAAGTGGAGTAAGAAAAGGTTTAATCTTATAAAGGGAGTCAAGTTTTTTATTAATGGTTTTGATAGTTTGGTTGACATGCATATCAAATTAAAGGTTATTATCTACTATAACACCTAAGAGTTTAGTTTGGACTTCTGGGGAGATAATGGTGCCATTATTAGATTTAATGGTAAAGAATAGTGATGAGGACCTACAATTGGGGGAAAAAGTAGCAGCTTTGTTTTGTTAGGGGTTTAAAATCAGGTGATTATTAGAGAGCCAATTTTCAACAGAGTTAAACATATTTTGGGGCAATGTCATTAGTTTTGTCTGGGAGGTGGCTGAGCAGATTAAAGTGGAGTCAACTGCATATTGAATGCAGGTTGCATCTGAGATGACAGAGTGGAGGTCATTAATAAAGATAGATACAAGCAGGGGTCCTAGTATAGAGCCCTGGGGGACTCCTAGGGTGATGGGTAGAAGGGACGATAGTTTTCCCTGCCATAGGATGGCCTGTTGTCTACCACATGGGTAGGATTGAAACCATTGGAGAGCATGGTTATCTAAGGAGAAGGCCTTCAAAGTATGGATGAGTTTTTGGTGGTTAACCATATTGAAGGCCTTGGAGAGATCAGGAAAGACAGCTGAGGTTAAAATATGAAATAAATGAACTATTAAGTTATTGTTCAGTTAACATTAAGTAAAAACCTTTGGTCACTGTATTAGTCCCAAAAGCAAACCTTCCCAGGACCATATAAGCAATGTATACAATTATAATATATAACTTTCCCTTTCTACAAATCCTTCTGTGCTACAGCTTTATATATATATGGCAATGTACACCGGCCGCATTCCTGAATACTACCGATATCACACACCGGCCACATTCCTGAATACTACCAATATCACACACTGGCCACATTCCTGAATACTACCAACATCACACACTGGCCACATTCCTGAATGCTACCAATATCACACACCGGCCACATTCCTGAATACTACCAATATCACACACCGGCCACAATCCTGAATACTACCAATATCACACACAGGCCACATTCCTGAATACTACCAATATCACACACCGGCCACATTCCTGAATACTACCAATATCACACACCGGCCACATTCCTGAATACTACCAATATCACAACATAAATTGCATCATTATATCTTTTCGTGGTATATAATGAACTTCAATATTCCAACCACTAACTCATAACAGGCACTATTTAAATCAGTTATCATTACCTTATGATATTCTTACTTTACTGTTTACATTAAAACTGAGTTTCAGAGCTCTCTCACTCAAGCAGTGTGACATAACATCAGCTACCTGTCTCCTTACTAACCCTTCTCACTATTGCTAAATGCTCACCTTGCTGTATACATTTATTTTCACCTTCAGTTCTCACATTCTAACACCTAAACTACAAGCCAAAAAGTGAATGATAATGAACTCCTATCTCCTGTCATTCAAAGAATTTAAATTTCGGAAATGAAAAAATAATATTTTTGATGTCTATTTTTCCTTGGGAAATGTTTTATATTCTGAGAAGCAAGTCCCAGAATAGAGAGACTACAGCTTCTCAGAGTACACCCTTTCCTCCAAGTTATGGCAATTCTGGAGTTGGTATATGTAAGTTCTGTGGGTGTAAGGGTGTGGAGAAGAGTTGTCCTCCTGCAAAAAACAACTATAAATAACAACCATGTTCAACATTTACCGTCCTGCTGTATTTTTGGCCATTTTTTCATATTCTTGGGGTTCACACGTAGAAAGTCTCAGAATTACAACAGGGAGCCCTCTTCCATATACTAACCTACTTCTGTAGCAAGTGTCAGTCACTAATGTCTGTAATAGTTTTGAATATATTTTACACAATGTATAAATGAACATACAAACTAAAATTGTATTGCATTTCTCTTCATATGCTACAAACATGACCAGTATTTCAACTTAATAGCCTATAACAGAATTTTTTGTTTCTCAATTTGAACTTGACATGTTTTCTAATGGAACTGTTCTTACTCAAGACATTCTGTGGAAGCCAAGTGAAATATGATTGACATTCATCTGCTGCACCCTTAGTGGTTAGGCATGCCATTGCAATTGCTGTTCACAGATAGATTGATTCGATATTTCTTCTAAAACTACATTCTGTCGATGTGATTCAGTTGTGATTAAGGTTGCCAACTCTGGAATTTGCCATGCCTGGACACTTGCCAGCCATCATTGTCAATTTATCATAATGGCTAGTCAGGTTGTCATACTGAACCCCAAAGTTGTTTATGCTCGTTAATATAGAGGGTACTGAAATACTGAATGAATAGGACATTGGGCAATTGTGACAGCTTTGACAGTTTGATCTAGTGCTATTATTTTTTTATTCTTTTATTAACATTTGTTTACCAGGATTGTCCGACTGGACACAAGGTGAGGGAGAAAAGCTCCACAAGGTTACATAGTAATTTGGTGAAATTAGTCAACAAAGTTTAACAATGTTTATCAATAATTAAAAAAAAATTAACCAAATTTTAAAAAGTTTAACATGTGATTTAGAAGAAAACTGTTACAAGATATGTAGGTAAGCCTAAGTACAGTATATATTCAAACAACTTCATAGAAGAAAACATGTACAATAGATAATTACACTGAGTTCAATCTGCATAGGTAGAGTATAAGACCGTGGAAGCATGTTCTATAGGGGGTGGCTATTGATAATACAATAGTAGAGGTAGGTTCAGGGAGGGTCATTGCAGTTACATAGCTGGTTTTCATAAATTTGTAATTTAATGAGTTTTTTGAATGTGGTAGAGTGGTTTTGTAGTCTGAGGTGTGGGGGTAGTGTGTTCCATTTTTTGCAACTTCATAAGGGAATAGAGATTCCCCTGAGCTATTTTTACATGGACTGACTTCTACTAGGGCTTTGTTACTGGATTGATGTTCCCTATTGGCACTATGGACATTTAGTAGGCCTGTTAGGGCAGGGGGTTTGTCAGAACGGTACATTATTTGATGGGCTAAATTGAGTTGGTGGTAATGAAGTAGGTTAGGGAATTCTAACCAGTGCAGTTTATGTAGGGATTGGCAGTGGTCAGAGTGTGATTTAGCACTGGTTGCAACCCTGTCTATTTTGTTGTAACATGTTGAGAGTTTGTTAAGGTCGGTTTTATTTAGATTTATTAATACTGGGGATGCATAGAGTAGGGTTGATAAGAGATGAGATCTGGCTATGGCAGTTCTGGAATCAGGGGTTAGGAATTTGTCGCTATAATAGAGGCAGCCTAGCTTTTTTGAAATTATAAGTCCTAGTAGTTTGGCCTCAGAAACAAGAGTTATGAGGGTCTTAGTGGATGAAAGAATGGAAAAGGTGGGGTCAAAGGTATTTGCTGGGTTGAATAGCATTAGTTGTGTTTTTTAGGGTTCAATATCAGCTGTGAATTGTTTAGCCAGTTTTCTATTTCTGCGAAGGATTTTTGAGCTGGGGTTTGTAGCAGCTGGAAATTGGGTGCAGAGCATATCAGGGTAGTGTCATCTGCGTATTGGATAATGTCGGACTTTGTGATTGCTAAGTGGAATGGGTTTGTAAAGATATTGAATAGAAGGGAACCAAGTATTGAACCTTGAGGTACTCCACATTTGACTGGGAGTGGGGAGGATAGGGAGTTGTGCCATTTGACAGATTGAGAGTGGTTGTCTAGGTAGCTACAGAACCATTGTAATGTAGCATTATCAAGGTTAAGCCTGGAGAGGGAGGATAGTAGTTTATTGTGTGAAACTATATTGAATGTCTTTGATAGATATAGTAAGGTGGCAGAGACAAGTTGCCCTTGGTTTCTGTATGTGTTTATGGTATTGGTGAAGTTAATGAGGGCAGTGGTGGTGCTATGGCCAGGTCAAAATCCATGTTGAGTTTGGGAAAGTAGGTTGTTGGAGAGTAGATGGGACAGGAGTTGGTGATGGATACATCTTTCTAGGATTTTTGATAGGGGTGAAAGGATTGCAATGGGGCGGTAGTTAGATAGGTCAGTGGAGGCGCCTCCATTGCGAAGAGGGATGATATAAGAGGTTTTCCATAATAATGGAACATAGTGCTCGTTGATGGATCTATTTATTAGTATTGAGATTGGGTATGATATGGCCCTAGATGCAAGCTGTACAAATTTGGCTGGGAGGTTGTTGACAGCAAGGGTGGTTGACTTGAGTTTGGCAAGAAGTTTTTGGATGGTATGTAGATACTAGTTTGAGTGAGAAGGGGGTGGAATATAGTTTGGCTTTAATGGTTGGTGGGGGTATAGTGGGGTTAGTATCATTTATACTAACTACATTTATTAGTTTTATTATGGTGGAGGTAAAATAGTTATTAAAGCTGGATGCTATGTCAAGGTTGGTACCTTCTATGTTTGGTGGTGGTATTTACACAAGAATAGCAAAATATTATAACGCAAAATAGCAATCATGCATGAATATAGCAAAAACATATTACTTAAATTTTACATTATACAGGTTACAGGCTTACAGCAGTTTATGACTAGTCGACACAAATGATTAACCTGAATTGTGTTAAGTAACATCATTTACTAGTAATGATTCAAATTCAATATCCATTGTTCATGCAAATACATAATCATTAATAACTGTTGTTTCAATTTGTACTTTTGCTGAGAAGAAGTAGTTTTCAGTAGCTGATGATTACTGTGAATAAACTCATAGAAATCATTGCATGACATGCTGAAATGTATTTACACCAAGTCTGTGTTTAGTCTGTTTCTGCTGTCAGACCAAATTTCATTCATTATGTCGAAAACTCTGTTGCAGAAATCATTTCAGACCGGGATTGACAGAATGTACAAAACAATATGAAGCAGTTGAATGTCATTTGGAGACAATACACTAAAAACTTTACCCACCTGTCACGAAACCTGTGTTGTTGGCTGTAAAATGTCAATTCTAACTTTACAAAGAATGCAAAATTCTTCTTACAACTTGTCAGTATCAACAGTTATGCCTTTAATATGTTCAAGTATTGTCAACATATCCTGCCACTGGATGTCATTGTCTAACATGAGAACAGTAAAATTCTTGAAAATGGATTCATCACAGTTATGCCATTTCTGCAAATGTGACAAGAAATCCTTAAAAAAATGAGTTGCTTCCTGTTCAAATTTTTGTTTCATTTCTGTAGTCGCAGCATCAGAATGTAACAGTTGGTAGGCCGAAGAATCATAGAATTTGTCACTTTGACATAGTTGCAGCTTGCGCTTCACACTTTCTATAACGGCATGCAATTCAGCAGCTGTAGTTGCATTCGACTGCAAGCATCAGATGGTATCATCAAAAATACCATAACATTGTGAATCAGACAGAGTGAACACTGAGGATGAGTATTATCACTGTCGCAAGAACTTCATCTTGCCCTTGAGATGTAAAGAAAGACTTTAGTGCTGGCCAACATAACAGCAATCTGTCAATACCAGGCAGCAGGCTTAACCAACATGTGGGCACATGGCGTAGCAGTTTGCAGTATTCCATTTGCAAAAAATCAAAGAATTCCTTAAGTTCATCAGATTTCTTTGGCTGACGAGAATGAATTGTAAGTTTTGATAACAAATGATTCAAAATTAAAACTGAATACCTTTAATCCAAACTTCACAGAGTTGTTGAGGATATGACATTTGCAATTTGTTTATATCAAATTTTTGTTTGCAACATGCAACTTCTGAAATACTGACATGTGTTTTCCGAAGTTTACAGATGCATTGTCTGCACTGTCTGAGGTGACCAAATCTAAACACAGGCTATTAGCTGCAATGGTATCTTTAATTCTATTGTCAATTGCTGTACTGGTTTCATAATTATCTTGAGAAGAATCCACAAGTCTATTCTTCATACCTTCATTTCTGAAGAAGTAGCAAAAGGTCAACGGAAATAACTTCTTATTGCCTTTGTTTGAAACATCTGTTCCAATTCCAAAATAATGAACAGATTTAACAGCATTAACACAAAATTCCTGCACTTTTGGATTCAGTATGTTTTCAATTTAACTTGTTGCTTTTGTACGGCCACATGAAATTTTTGAAGCTATGGTTGAATAAGAGAATAGTTTTGCCAGAAGCTTGTTGCCATAGTCCTGACTATTGTAGCTATGGTGATGCATAACACCATGATATGTACTGGTTAGTTCTGCTGCAATAACGCTGTCTTCTTATGGTATATTTTTTTGAACAAAAACTCAGAAATTGAATGAGAATGCTTTTTGTCATTACTGCATTCTTGTGCTTGCATGACTCAGCATGTGTTGTAACAGCCTTTTTCTTCTTGCATTTGACAGCAAAGGACTGTTGCCAGAGTGTGCAGTTTGCCGTGTGATCATCAATTTTTTTATAACCATGAAAAATCCTCAGTGATCCACTCTTGCTTGAAAACACACAGCCTTCTCTTCTTTCTCTTAGGCGTGCTCATTTTATGTGTGTCGAAGGAAAAAACTTCAAAGACCAATTCACGTTAGGTTCAAGCAAGGCACCCTTTATTACTTGCAGCAAGGAGACAAAGCATGTACGCACAGGGTTTGTCTAAATGATTAATGACTAGTAGGTTATACTTATACAGTTCTCTTCCTGTCACATAGAAAATGTTACATTCTATTGCTGACGTAGTTAGACACAGATTTCTGTATGTTCTACAGAAAATATTGTTAGACTTATTGCTGACCAAGTTAAAATATCTGTCATTCTGCAAAAACATTTTGAGAAAAACAACCTGGCCTTGGGATTATGTCAGTCCATTTCAGCATTTCAATTCTTCTATTGTACTGTTCTAATACATGTGTTACATTTTACCTAGATTCAAGGTACATTTCTAGCTTCAGTACAAGTAATGCTGACTACGGTTTAAACTTTCAAGCATCTGTTGTTTTCTTTATCAATGGCTTCTAGCAGCTGCATGTTTTCTCATGGCATAAGCAGAAATCAATATCCTTTGTTAATTTTCATGACATTAGCAGAAATTAATTACTTCTTGTTATTTGCTGACATTAGCAGAAAATAAAATGCTTCTTGTTAAGTTTCTAATGGCTGTGCAGATTCATGCAGTGTGAACAGAATAAATGTATTAACCCTTTTAAATCTCAAATGCACTAAATGCACTAAGCATGCATATTACTATTACATATTTTTCTAACATTTTCCCCCTTTTAATACTTTTATTCTACTTTCAAGATAAGCATAAACAGTTTTTCTTCCCCTAACCTCTTCTTACTCAGAGCATCATTCAGTTTAAACTTATGAGAGCCTTTTCAGATTTTTAACAATTCTTCAATTTCAGCACCTTGGTATAAGGTTTCTGAAACTGACATGTCTATAAAATCTTTAATCAGTCTTTTCATGCAGGGGATGCAGCAGCACACACATACCACCAGTAGGATCATTCCTACACAGATGGCAATCAGGATGTTCATCAGGATACTGCCCCACCCCCCAAACAATCTCTGGAAAAAGTCCATCAATGGATTTGGTCCTGGTTTGGTCATGGCTGACACCTGCTGAATTACCTCAAGATGATTGTCTATCTCGTGTTTGTGGTCAGGAATATACGAACAGCACTCCTCCTGGATTAAAGCGCATGTTTCTCCTCTCGCCGCTAGGGTGAAGTCAAGAGCCATGCAGTTTTGAAGCACTACAGTTCTCATGGCAGTCAGTTCATCAGTCACCAATTCTAGGGTGGAAAAGGTTGCATTACTCATTATTTCAAGAAGTTTAGACAATTTTCTCAGTTCCCAGATTGATTTCATTGCTCCATATGCTGGCAATACACCTGCCCACGAGATGATGGTATCACCCAAGTCCATATGTGACAGTCCATTTTTCCCTAAGCTCACAGCATGATGGTTTTTCCAACCCGCATTGATTTGCCCCACTGGATTCACAGGCTTCTTGATTTTTTGTCGAACATTTTGAATTTTCCCTTGAGGTAAAACTGCTGTGTGTTGTATGGCCGGAACCAGGTACCCCAAATAACAACTGCCGGACCAATTCTCAGGTAACCACTTGTATGTTTTCCTACCACATACAAAATAACAGTATTCTACTTTGGTAGTAACTTTACTATGTCCTGGCTATGGATGAAACATTTTTTTGTCTATCATAGACAGTTGTCTATAAAGGTCAGCATTATGTTTTACTTCATCAGTTGTCCTATGCATCAGTTCAACAAATGAATCATAGCTCTTGTTGCAATAGGACCCTGTGTTATCAGTCTTATTTTAGCACCTATAAGGAACAGTCACATTGCAATTGCTCCAACTCACCTGAACTGCATAATTTTTGTAAAAACACACAGTCCCCTTCTGTCGAACAGACAAGTGCAGTACTACTTTATCTTGTGATGTGACATCTGATGTATCATAGACTAAGTTTTCCCAGGTCTTGTTGGCTCCTAGGGGGACTGAAGTTAACAATAACCCCCCGTATGCTGTTGGCAAAGCTGTGCAAATCCAGCAATTCGAAACATTGAAGGTCTCAGCATACACATATTTGGTTGCCTGGTAAGTGTTGAAGTTTGGGTGCAACTCTGCGTACAACTCTGCACGCTTGGTCAGTCCAGTTTGTGTGGCTGAAAAAATGAATGGCCACAACAAAAAGATTATTGTCACTAGTACAGTCAACAGGATGGTTATGCAATACTTCCGAGGAAACGATTGTTCTGCATTCCTGTTTTCTCCGACTCTTCCGAATAGGTACATCTGGATCTTACTGAATCCTGTCATCTTTATTTCAGACATGTGTTCTTGCTCTCTGCCCTAATAGGACCTTCAGCACTGATGGTTTCTTCACTGGGGTTGAGACGGATCAGTCCTATTGATCTGACCCCCCCCTTTGTAGCCAGACTTTATGCTGAGGGCCCCGATGGAGAGGTAAGATTTTTGTCCGGTTCAAAGTTCTTAACAAGTTTGCAGTGCATCAGGTGGATCCACGAAGCTCACTCTGCTATCTTGACTGCAGTGGGTGTTGAAAGAAGCACCTGGTAGGGACCTTCCCACCTTGGCGACAAGAAATTCTTCTTCTTGATAACTTTTATCCACACCCAGTCCCCGGGTGTCACTGCCACTTCTGATGTCTCGGTTTGCTTTCTATCTGAAACAGAATTTGACTGCAACAGATATTTAGAATTCATGACTTTCTTCATATATTCGGCTAGTGTAAAATCAGCTTCCTGGTCTGATGACATGAGAAGTTTCCACTGGGGTGTGTAGTAAGTCCTTCCAAATAATTTTTCAAAAGGAGTCAATCCTTTTGGTGTAGGGACAGTTCTCATGCTCAACAGTGCCAGGGGTAAACAGTATATCCATTTTTTTCCTGTCTCAGCTATCAACTTTCTCAATTTGTTTTTTAATATACCATTATGCCTTTCAAACTAGCCCTGCAGATTGTGGATGGTATGCACAATGATTTTTTTAAAAAAATACCAAAATGCTTACTTAATTGCTGTATGGTTTGGTTTACAAAGTGTGTACCATTGTCACTGTAGATCCTTTCCGTAATGCCGAATCTAGGGATGATTTCTTTGACAAGTACTTTTGCCACCGTAGCTGCATCTGGATTTTTGGTTGGAAAGGCTTCCACCCATTTGGAAAACATATCTACAATGACAAGACAATACTTCTTATTTTCACATTTGTTCACTTCTATGAAATCCATACAGATAGTGTGAAATGGATATGGTGGTGTAGGGAAACTCCCTTGCTTGGGCTTTAACGCCCCTTGTGCATGATGTTTATTGCAAATCTGACACTTCAAACAGCATTTTTTAGAGTAGTTTGTAAATCCGTACATTGTGAACACCTGGTTCACCAGCTGTACCATCCCCCCTGTTGAGACATGGCTCAACAAAGCTGCATATCTAAACAAATTAGATGGTAGTATCGGTTTCCCTTCTCTAGAGATGTACAGTCCCTTTTCAAGAATTGCTCCTCGTTTTACCCATCGTTGTTTTTCAGCTTGCATAGCAAGTGTCTGCATTGTTTTTAACATTTCTAAGTCTAAAATCTCAGAAGGTTGTAATTCCTCATTTAAAAAAAATACTTCTGTGGCTGCTTGTTTTGCAGCTGTATCAGTTCTCGCATTACCTTTTGAAATCCTATCTTGTTGCTTGGTGTGAGCTGTGCATTTACAAATGGCTACTTTCTGAGGTAACTGAATAGATTCTAAAAGATCTAAGATAAACTGTGCATGATTGATAGGTTTGCCAGTAGATGTTATCATTCCCCGGTTTTTCCACTGTTGCGCAAAAACATGTACAGTAGAAAAAGCATACTGGCTATCAGTAAAAGTGTTTACACATTTACCCCTTGCTAAGGTACATGCTCGTGTCAAGGCAATCAATTCTGCTGCCTGTGCAGATAAGTTGTGTGGTAAAGGTTTTGCTTCTATAATCTTAGTATCAGAAACTACTGCATATCCTACTAGGTTCTGTCCTGCAGGACCCCTTTTGCACCTTGGCATCATCCAAGGAGACATCCGTGAGTTCTTTTCTAGGTAGTGTCTTTTGCTCAATCACCTGCAGGCAGCAGTGCGGTGTGCCGTCTGCATGGGGTTGGGAGCAGAGTGGAGGGGTTTAAAGTTGTGCATCGCTCAATTGTCATATGAGGTTGGCTCAACAATATAGTCATACAGGAAAGATGCCTAGCAGGGGAAAGATATGCCACCTTTTCTTGTAGTAAAATAATCATGACTGCATGAGGTACTCTCAAAGTGAAAGGGTGGAATAAGACTACTGAGGCCGAAGCCTGTACTGCCATTGCAGCTTCAACTACTGCTTGTACACACTGGGGTAAGGATCGTGCCACTGGGTCTAGTTGTGATGAATAGTAAGCAATGGGGCGTTGCTTATCCCCATGCTGCTGTGTTAATACTAATGTCATGTAACCCTGCTTACAATCTACAGTTTGGAAAAAACGTTTATGATAGTTTGGCAATCCCAGAACTAATAAGAATGCTATTAACTGCTTCAGTTTGCAGAAAGCAGATTCTGCTTCTGGTGTCCATTGCAATAAATCTTGTGCTGCCATAGGCTTCTTATATATAAGGTCAGTCAGAGGTGCAGATTCCAAAGCATAGTTTGGAATCCAGCTCCGGCAAAAATTTGTTGTACCCAGGAAGGACATAATTTCCTTCTTGGTAGTGGGTTTTGATGCTTGCAAAATTGCTATCTTTCTGTCCTCATATAATGTTCTTTCTTGGATATTACATATCCCAGGTATTTAACTTGTTTTTTCCAAAGCTGCAGTTTACTTTTATTTACCTTATGTCCTTCAGCGGCTAAGAATTGTGGAGGTGCTATGTTATCTTCTCTACAATCCTGCTGGGTGGGGGCTGCCAGCAAAATGTCATCAACATAAAGTAAAATCTGACTTCCTCTTGGTGGGGTGAATCCCGCCAAGTTGCTTACCATTTCTTGTGAGAATATTGCTGGACTTTCACAATATCCCTGTGGTAGTTGTGTATATGTATACCTTTTCCCCTGAAATGTAAATGCAAATCAATACTGGCTATCAGGGTGTATTGGTATTGAAAAGAACACATTGCTGATGTCTACCACAGAAAAATACTTCTGTTGAGGTTTTAAATCATTCAACAGGGTGTGTGGGTCTGGCACTGTGGGTGCCCTTGGTATTACTGCATCATTTACAGCTTGTAAATCTTGGACCATACGCCATTCTCCATTTGCTTTTTTGACTGGAAATAAAGGTGTGTTACATGGTGAATCGGGAGATTCTATTAGTATCCATCCTTCAAGTAAGGCTGCTATAATAGGCTTTATCCCTGCCTCTGCATGTTTTCTTAAGGGATACTGTCTCTTTTGTGGTCTAAATGCTGACTTTGGCGTAATAGTAACTGGTCTTGATGTACAAATAAGTCCTACATCTGACTTTCCTGTTGACCAGAGAGTCTCTGGTATATTTTGTAAGGCATTTTCTTCCTCTTTTAACAGGAGTGCCAATCAGCTGCCCTCATCAGACTGTAAGTGTACAGCTGGGTTGGTCTGAGTTATCCATTTCAACTTCTGTATTTGTATTCCCTGTTCTGATAGTTCTAGTTCTGTCTGTTTCTCCCATCTCGTGACTTTTTCTCCTAGGTCTGCCAATTCTATATTTCTGTTTTTGGTTAAGCTAACATGTGGTAATCAATTAGATTTATAAAGTGTAAAGAACTCCTGGGGCAATGAACAGCTGGCTACAGTGTTCCCTTCTGTGTCCCAGTACAGGTTACACAATATCAGTCTATTTGCATGATTCTTAAACAATTCTTGCTCATATTCCTTATCAGGTCCTGGTGTGTTACAATAATACAGGGTACAGTGCAAGAGGTGTTGCTTATCAATGTCAAGGGAGGGGAACTTGCTGACAGCTACATTCATTAACTCTTTGGTTACAGTCCCTGGACCATTCATAACCAAGTCCTGGCTGTACCAATAAAGCATTTCACCCTCCGATTGCACTGCAAAGGTATTAATTTGTCGCTGTGCTTCCCATACCCTGCATGGTTGGGACTACTGCTATACCAAATAGCTGCATGAGGTCTCTGCCCAAGAGGTTTACTGGGCATTTTGCAGAAACAACAATTTTGCTTTTTTGTGTCAATCCTGAAACTGGATCAGTTATTGCAATGTTACGGGAGAGAGGCTCCCGATACAGCTGTCCATTAGCTGCTTCGACCAGTATGTAATCAGGTGTCTGTGTTTTCTGGCAGTTTGGAGGAATGTATCAGGGTTCGTGACGCCCCTGAGTCACACAAGAATTTGACTTCCCTCCCTTCTACAAAGAGTGTAACTTCTGGCTTTGTGTCTGCTAAATAGAGCTCCAAGCTCAATAAAGCTAGGTTTAATATTTCATCTTCTTCATTGTCACTAACTTCCTGCACTTCCTCTACTCCCTCTATCACATTCTCATTTGTCCCTTCTTCGCTAGCCCCTTCTAGTGATTCCTGACTACCATATAGTCAGTCTTCACCCTCCTTGTCTTCCATTGTTGCCTTCTTATTTTTCCTGCAATCCTTTGCCAAGTGTCCCTTTTTACCACATTTAAAACATTCACCCCTTTTCTTTCGCCCTTCAAAGTCCTCTGATCGTTGATCAGATTGTTTGTTTCCCTGTGCATTTTTTTGCCCTTTTTCCCAAACTGTACTACATAAACTTCTGCTCCATCCTCTACAGAAAATATTTGAGCTTTCTTTTTCTTTTTGCTATTAAAATGCCTTTCGGCATGCCTAGCATATTCAAGTAATGACTGTAACCTGCTTGTATGATGATCTACCATGTGTTTTGTAATAAAACTGCTTATAGGTGCAATACTGCCCTTTAAAAATGCATCCTTTAACTGCTGTTCATATGGGGAATCTTGTGTTTGATCTTCAAGAACCTGCATTCCACAGTGGTTATTAAAACACTCTAATAGTCTGACATAATACCGGTCAATAGTTTCACCTTCTTGTTGGATGCATTGATTAATGCAAGTCCAGTCTGCCCTAGGTTTCCATTTTTCAGAGATGTGGTCTGTAAGACCTTTTACTCTGGTGTCTAATTCTGCGCTGCTATGTGGGAGGGGTCTTTGTGCAGCATCACGGGGATCCCAGTTCCCACTAATCATATGCCAATCTGGCCCTACAATTTGTCTAACTACTTTTTCTACCTCTTCTCCATTTAAGTTATAACTCAGCCTCATTCCTTGTAAATCTTCTGACAATTTTCTAAAATTAACCTTTGGATGGGAATTCCCTCAATGGCTTTCCAGATGTCTTCTGGAGTCCAAGGTCTATACACTAAAATAGTTGGGTCCTGATTGTCCTGACCTGCCTGAGGGTTGGGTACTTATAAGTGGACATATTTCTTCTCCTTCACTTATAGATCTTGACTTCTTAACCATTTGCCATAACTCGATGCCTTCATCTGAGTTACCTGCCTTTGTTCGAGACCTGGTCTCGACTGGATCTCTAATATACGGTTTTATTTTCATAATGCCTCTATCTTCAATGACCACATGATATCATGGGGTGGACTAACCTGTTCACTTGCTTCATATTCCGGTAAGGGAGGCGGAGGTGCTGATGCTATTACTAAGTTATTGTCCTCCTTGTCTAAAAACATTGCTTTTGAATTTTTGTTCGTTTGTTCCCTACGGTTTACTTCCTCAATCCACCTGTGTGCCTGAGGAATTCCTAATTTACATTGCTTTTTTACCCGACCTTTGGAATCGGTTTTGAGTTGTTTGACAAGTTTGATAAGCGAGAATTTTTCTAATTTTCCGTTGAATTTGTACTTATTAGCCCATTTTGAATAATATTTAATGTTGTCGGTGCGCTGCGACTGCATGTATTTTGCGTCTTCTGTTAACAGCATATTTTGGGGGTCTTTTTGTGCAATTATTACCCATTTTGTTCTAACCTTTTATCGTTACGTAACTTTTCTTATTTTTTAACGTGGTACCACGGATTTTGTTATAGTCTCTTCAGAATGACTGCCTACTTATTCTGTTTCTCCTGATCTATGACAAGACAGTAATCTTTTTTGTCCCTGACTTGTAAGAAAAATACAGTCTAACAAAAACAATACATATCTAGTCCCTGATCTAAAACAGAAAACAGAAAAAAGTAGATTCACCTTACCTGAGCCCACATGATTGATCACCAATTCGCAGAGACCCGTCCTTTAGTCGCAGATCAGAAAGTGCCTGGCCTCTTTTGAACGACAATTCTGTCAGAGGGCTTTTCAGATAAGAAGAACCGATTTGGTTTCTTCCCTGTATGGTTTCAACCACCTGGCCTGTCTGATCCGATGTGAAGAGTGGGTTCCGGTCCGAAGGACCAATCTGTCAAAGGAAAAAACTTCAAAGACCAATTCACGTTAGGTTCAAGCAAGGCACCCTTTATTACATGCAGCAAGGAGACAAAGCATGTATGCACAGGGTTTGTCTAAATGATTAATGACTAGTAGGTTATACTTATACAGTTCTCTTCCTGTCACATAGAAAATGTTATATTCTATTGCTGACGTAGTTAGACACAGCTTTCTGTATGTTCTACAGAAAATATTGTTAAACTTATTGCTGACCAAGTTAAAATATCTGTCATTCTGCAAAAACATTCTATGAAAAACAACCTGGCCTTGGGATTATGTCAGTCCATTTCAGCATTTCAATTCTTCTATTGTACTGTTCTAATACATGTGTTACATTTTACCTAGATTCAAGGTACATTTCTAGCTTTAGTACTGCGGACTATGGTTTAAACTTTCAAGCATCTATTGTTTTCTTTATCAATGGCTTCTAGCAGCTGCATGTTTTCTCGTAGCATAAGCAGAAATCAATATCCTTTGTTAATTTTCATGACATTAGCAGAAATGAATTACTTCTTGTTATTTGCTGACATTAGCAGAAAATAGAATACTGCTTGTTAAGTTTCTAATGGCTGTGCAGATTCATGCAGTGTGAACAGAATAAATGTATTAACCCTTTTAAATCTCAAATGCACTAAATGCACTAAGCATGCATATTACTATTACATATTTTCCTAACAATGTGAATCAGAATTATCCAAATCCGGTGAGTCAGATTTGTTACTATTGCAAAAGTGTTCACTAAATTTCGAACATGACACCATAATTAATGGATACTAGTGTCTATCAATGAGTAGACAAATGTTTTTACCACCAAAGTCCTTATGGGCTACATACGCATATAAATCACTCACAGTCATCAAGCAAGTACCTAGATTGACAATGTTCTGGTCCTGTAATAAAATGGGAAAGCAGGCTAAGACAAAGCAATTGAAGGAAACAAAGTCTTTTTAAACCACAAACACACACACACACACACACACACACACACACACACACACACACACACACACACACACACACACACACACACACACACCGACTTTTGACTTGTGCAATACACAACAAATTTCAGTATTCAGATACGTTTCACAGCCAAGAGGGAAAGTAAAGAGAGCACGTATGCAAATACCAGAAAGGGACACTGTATTAACATCTATTATTACCTTATCTCTTATATGTGTACAGGTCAAAGGGTGTTTTATAATTCCAAGCAAGCAGCAAACCAACCCACCCATACAAATCACATCACAATAGTTCAAAGTCACTGAATGCACTTTCAACATTTTAGTCAAAGATCTCTTTTTGCAACTTCGAGTCTAAAGATGATATCAAACAACCAAAGTACAACATCAACGTAAAATATAACCAAGAGTTTTAGAGCACCGGACTATTCATGAATTCCATTTCAAGACCAACATTACATGCATTACAATAACAGGTGGAGTAGCTTCTAAAGTCCTCCCAATAATAATGGTTTATTCATTAATTTTTAAACTATGGATCAAAAATGTCAGTAACTCCCAACCATCCATCTTAAAATGTACAATAATATTTTTTTCTCTACTATTTTAAAATATGAAAAGCACTATTTATAGTATAGGCTGGATCATGGAATGTAAATGAGTAAATGAGTGTGACATTTAGTTTATAGGATTCAGTTACTTGACTTTGCCGCACATTAATGTTTCACTTTATAGCTGCCAACATAAAATTAATGCACAATACGGGGTCTTAACAATCACCACAAATGTCTCCACTGATGTAAAGACAATCATTCTTTATTACAACTACATCCAATTAACCAGTACTCAGCAGTTCACACTTCTAGCAGGTCCTGGCCATGCTTATCAAAAACATTAGTCCGGCGATCACTTAGTTCCAGAAAGAAACTAGTGACATCCTTTCATAACTGGGCACTCGGACACCATAAAGTCAAACATTTTCTTTGTGGTTCTGTGTTTAAGAGAGATTGTATGACTGTATCTTACTTCTACGCTGTTCGTATTGGGGCTAAACTCTTACTTGTCAAGTGTACCTTATTGCGAGGGACTTTCCTCATTTTAAGTCTTAAAAAGTTCATGTTTCTCTCAGTTCCACATTGAAAGACTCACACATTCAGTGCTAGGACTTTTTTTAAGCTGAGTTCTCAGTGTGTGAGCTTCATAGTTGAAGTTGTTAGGAAGTTGCTAGTATTCTGCATTCATTCTACCCATTTGTTCTACATTATGAGAGGTAATATACCTCATTTTGAGATGGAAGATTGGGAACTATGAACTGCCAACCTATACCTTCCAAAGATTATAAACAGACATTACTTACCAACCATAATCAATGCAATAACATTAATTATGACAATATAGGACCAGACTCCTGGACAAAGCTGATCCTAACCTGGACACTGGATGGGAATTCTCAATTCCTGGACCAGAGAA
>NC_056746.1:1067821251-1067876251 GCF_019279795.1 Protopterus annectens
CCGCTGGATGCTTCAAGTAGTAAAAATAAGAACTTTTAATAAAAGCTGGTACAAAACAGATAAGCGCTTTCAGGTTGGTAGCCCTTCATCAGATAAATAACAGACATCAAAACTCACAATTTAAACAAAACATCTTCCAATCAGCATCTAGTAAAAAAACGCCTATTTTTCAGGGTGGGTTTCACTGGGATGACATCATTAATTCCCGGCCCCCTGTGGGCCATCAGCTGTATAATCCATCTAGACTCAATTAATTCAGTTAATTGTTTGATGTCTCCACCCCTTCTACCCAAACTAACATTAACTATAGCCCTAAAGCTGAAATTGTGTGTGGGATTATCTTGAATATGTCTAAAGAGGGCATTGTGCTGATCACTGTTCCTAATGTCAGATAAATGCTGTAGGATCCTGACCTTAAACATATTGTTGGTTTTGCCCACATAAAAACAAGGGCAAGAACCACAATTGGCCAGATAAACAATGTCCTTTGTTCTACATGTAGCCCTGGCTTTTAAAGAAAAGATTCTACCTGAGACAGGATGAAGAAAAGTAGTGTCCTTATTGATAAAGGCGCAGGCCTTACAGGTACCGCAAGGTACAGTGCCTGCTTCTGACTTAAAACTCAGTTTTTTGGAATGATACTCTCCACATAACAGATCTTTTAAGCTCTTGTTCTTCCTGTATGCAATACAAGGGCTAGATCCTACTAAACCCCTAATCCTATCATCACTTACTAGAATGTTCCAGTTCTTTTTAACAATCTCACCTATATCATTAATGTTACTACTATATGTGAACATTACTTTAGGTTTAAGAATATTGGTGCCATTCTTAGAAGTTACATTATGTTCATCTATGGGACGATGCATCCAAGGTCTATACACATGTTTCCTCTTGTGTTTACTACCTTCAACAACCTTGTTCACCATATCTCCCCTATAACCTCTTTCTTCAAAGTAACCTCTCAATTTGCTCATTTCCCCTTCGAAACAGGAATCCTCAGTACATACTCTTGAGATCCTGCCTAGTTGTCCTTCCACAATGTTGGGGAATGTATACCGTGGATGCATGCTATCAAATGAAAGGAGAGTATTCTTCCAACACTCCTTCCTATATATACCAGTGGAAAAACCTGTTTCAGTTTGTTCTATGGTGACATCCAAAAAATCTAACTGAGTATAGGAGGTATTTTTAGTAAATCTGAAAAACATGGTGGTGGAATGTAGGAAAGATATAAACTCATCCAAGTGAGCTGGCTCCCCCTCCCACAAAATAAACACATCGTCCACAAACCTCTTATATAGCTTGATGGACGGTAGCCAGATTGTGTTGTTGAAAATATATTGATTTTCCCAAAAGGAAAGCACTAAATTAGCATATGTATTGGCACAGGGTGTGCCCATGGCGACACCCTGTGCCTGTCTGTACAGTTGTTGTAAACCCAAAAAGATGTTATTCTCTAGTACCATAGTAAGCATAGTCTTCACAAGATCAACCTGTGAATCATTAGCTCCTCTATCCTTCAATAAACTGCCAACTGCTGATACTCCATACTGGTTATTTATGACCGTAAATAGGCTCTGCACATCCAGAGTAACCATTAAATAATGAGTCCTGGGTGTACCTCTATCTATCTCCCCCAAAGCCTTTAAAAAATCTCCAGTGTCCCTTAGAACATTACTAATACTATCCACATATGGTCTTAATATTGTTTCTAGCCATATGGAAATGTTCTCGGTCACCCATTTTTGGCCCGACACTATGGGGCGTAGAGGTGGTTCTATCAGGGATTTGTGTATTTTCGGTAACCCTTTGAAAAGAGGCGTTACCACCCCTTCAACCTTAAGAAACCTGTACAATCCTTCATCTATTACCATGTCATGCAGTAAGAGCTCTAAACTATTATGGACTTTGTCAACCAAATTTTTAACCATAACAGGGTTAATAGGAACATACGTGGAACCATCTGATAACAGCTCTGCTATCTTACTCTGATAGTAACTAGTATCTAGAACCACTACTGCGCCCCCTTTATCAGCCATTTTTATAGTAATCTCATTATTATCAATTAATCCCTGTAATGCTTTTCTCTGTTCTACTGTCAAATTATAATACTTATTATTGTGTCCCTTATGAAAATACTCCAAAAGGTCCCGCTCACAAGCATTAATAAACAAGTTCATGGAGGGAGTAAAAGGGGGCATATAGCTGCTAGGTTGTCTCAATGTTAAATCATTGGTATTGATTGCACCAAACAAATTATGTAGGGCTATACTCCTACAATAAACCATAAGGTCCATCACGATCTCGTGATAAACACTGTCCCTACTAGGAACAAACGAAAGCCCCTTATTAAGCACATCTAAGATTTCACAAACTTGTTATGTTGCATAGATATATTAACACCAATGCATGACTGGATTCCCTGTCACTACGGCAGTATAACCTTGGATTTGAAATACATATTTCTGGGAAGAATGGGAAAGACAGTTCTCATAGGGCGGGGAGGTAGTGTGATCTTGCTTCCTTGCAAAAAAAGTATGGCTTATTTATTTTCATTTCATCTGCTATTTTCATGTTTGCTATTTCTTTTCGTGTATACATACAGCATTATTTCAGGATTTTGAGATGCAGTGTTTTGTAACTATACTCTCAACCTCTTAGCACAAAAAAATCTGGACAAAGTGAAAATAATGGGGGACAAAGCCACAAAAATAGGAACAAATTTTAAATATGGCTGTTATAAACTTAGAAAGTTGTTAGAATAAAAGGTCTTGTGTTACCCTAAGTTTTCTGAAGGATTTGAAGTCTGTAGCTCTAATGCCTGTCATGATTTAGTGAATTAAAATCATCACTGATTTGGCTCAAAAATTCAGAAAAGCACAAATTTTATGAGGAACAGACAAAAATATGAGACAAAAATCTGAACATTCTGTGAAACTCTGGACATTAGAGAGGTATGCTTGTAGCTTTCAGCATTTGGTTTTGACTCTTAACAATGTTCAATCATTTAAGCTTCAGTCTATTGAAAAGGAACCTTCCAAACCAACACCATAACTATTTAGTGGAAAGCAGACGAGATTTCTGTCATAAGAAGACAAAGTTATAGTTTATTGCACTTCCAGCAGTCAAATATAATCAAATGGTGATCACAGATGTGGTTTTATTGTTCTACATGTAGTTTATCTTTGAATTAATTTCTTAAATGTATAAGAGTTTTTTAATATTGTGGTAGGAATAGATCACATTCTTATGTCAGGGGAAGATTAAGATTCAATAATCTGCACATTAAATCCTCCATCTTTCCTCTTACTTTACTATAATGTAATATTGTTTGACTTTTCAATTTGCATTTTTCAGTCTAATACTGAGAGCATAAAATGTTAGCTAAAGCAAAGCAGTCAAAAACCATTGTCATAATTTCAGACATTTGACATCATGCATCTTTAATATTGTGGCAGATATATTTTGTGCCTTGATGTTCAGAAGGGAGATTCATCATTATAGAGTATAAATTTCATTCACAAAAGAGAGAGTTATGCCAATTCCATTTCAATACATAATCATCATCACCATCAACCCCCCCCCCTTTTCTCATTTTTCTACATGGGGTCAGGTGTTGTGTCAACTGTTGCCTTCTCTCTCTCAATTCAGTGCCACTCTCCTACCTTCTTCAACAGTAATGCTTCATTGATGCAGGTCTTCTCTCACACATTTCATTCATTTGTTTGCTAGACAATGTCATTTCCCATTGCTGTATTCTTGTCCATTCCAAGTCTTCTTTACCAGAATGTCTTCTGTTTTCTTGCACATGTGCCTAAACCACTATAATCTGTTCTCTTTGATTTTCTCTGCAATTGGAGCTACTTGGACTTCTGCTCTAATGTCCACACATAATTATCTGTTCCACAATGTGCATGCTACCAACCATCTAGTCACTTCACCGCCATCACTTCTAGCTTCCTCAACTGCTATGGCTTTACTGTCCTGGTTTTTGTATATTGCAGTAGTACTGCTTACACCACTGTTTTGTACACCTTACTTTTCAGCTTTTTTGTCATTCTTCTGTCATTCGTTACTGCTACCGCTCTGTGCCAGCTGGCTGCAGACCCTCTGATTCTAGCTTTGACCTCTTCATTCAGACTTCCCTTCTCCTCAACCATCCTTCCCAGATACTTGAAGCTGTTAATCTGCTCCACTATTTTCATTTCTATCTCAATTTTCAGCCTATTCTGATTAAACCCATTTGCTGCCATTACAGCTGTCTTATCTGTACTCAGCTTCATCCCATGTGCCTTAGTTTTGCATTCCAGTCCCCTATCATTTGTTGAAATTTTTTGTTCAGAGTCTGCCTGTAATGCCACATCATCTACATACATCAGGTTTGTTGATTCATCCCCTTTGTCCTATTTGCTAATGAAGTCTATCAGCAGTGTGAACATTAGTGGGCTCAGAGATGAACGCATATGCACCCTCACTCCCACTGTGAACTCCTCTGTGAGTCCAAACACTGTTTATACTTGTGTCACTAGGTCCTTGTACATAGCCTACATTAATTATCAATGCTTCCAGACTTCAAACCACCACAGGGCTGTCCAAATCAGCTTTCTTAGTACATTGCCATGTGCTTTCTCCAAATCTAGGAATGGGCAGTTGGACTCTTTCCTCGCTTCTAACTTTTTCTCAGCTATCTGTCTAACTACAAGTATTGGGTCGGCTGTGCTGCATCCTGATCTAAATCTGAACTGATCAGCTCCCATCTTACTTTCTACGACTCTGCATATTTGTTTATCAATCAACCTCTCCAGAACTTTTATGCAGTGTGATAAGAGTTTGATACTTCTATACCACACACAGTTGTGACTGTCCCCTTTGTTCTTGTACACTGACACTATAATGCTTAATCACCAGTCCAGGAGGTGAAGTACTGGTAGTACTCATATCCTGTTCTGTCTGTCCTGTTATGTGCTTTAAGGTCTCCCATTATCAATACCAACTCATGTTGTCCTACTTTATCTAGTAAGTCCTGCAATTGCTTCCTAAATTCAGTTTTTTCCTCACTATCACAACCTTACTGTGGGGCTTAGGCTGAGATTATGAATACTGCCTTATCCTTACACTGGTGTCTGATTGCCATGAGTCTGATTCCCAGCAGTACAGCTCTTTTGAGTGTGTACCTTTAACTCTCAGTGGGTGTGGTTTGAGCCTTTAAAAAATGACGTTATTACCTTACAGTTCTAACAAATATTCATTGACATAGATAAAATATCAATACAATTGTGTTTGCCATTGTGTATGCTCCAAGATAAAACATTCTGATACCTTGTATGTAGCATGGTTTTGGAATTATTAATGCAAATATGAACAAGCAATATCTGATGCCTAGAGGCGCAGTAGGAGGTAACTGCAGAAATGCCTGGAGGTGCACTCGGCTGTAATGAGTTAAGTCTCTCCCTCACCCTAATTCCTCACCATTTCTAGTCTGTCCTCTTCCTGAGTAATACATTCTGGATACTAAAACAAGTGGCTTTGCTACACTGCCCTTCCATCTTCTTTCCTCAATACAGAAGATATTCAGCCTCCTCCTTACCATTATGTCATCCTGTTCCAAGACAGAGTACTGTTAGTGAACCTATATTGAATGCAGCAGTACTTAGTTCATATTTGTCAGGTTGTTTGGTTTTATGCACAGTTTTTGTTCATCAGTGCTATCCCAGGTAAGCTAAGCTGGGCAACTGGACACTCACCAGGCAGTTGCTTATTTGCAGGCACATACTGGCCAATAGGACACCTAGATCCCTCCCACTGTTAGCATGGGCCCTGGTGTAGGTCAGAGTAAGTTAGTTCCTCAACCCACTTATCACCTTCAAATACCCATGTCCATTTTTGGTGACATTAGTCATAGTGACCAAATCACCTACAGCCAAATTTTATACCATTGAGTGTCTAGTCCTGACACAGTGCACAATGTGTGATCCATGTTTTGTTATCTAGAGAATACTGCACACCACAATTGATGCCCAAAGCAGTTGGTCTATACAACTGTTCCCCCAATAAGCACCATCTTATGTCTGTGCTGCTGCTCACAGTCATCATTTAATAGATCTGGAATATGATGTAAGTGATTGCAATGAAGTAACATAATTGTGTTCCTATATACATAAAATTGTCTGCTTGTACAGCAAACAATTCTATGTACATTGTAGCACAACTGGCATTCAATATAAGTAGCCCTCCAAAAATTAATATGATGCAAGTGATTGGAATGAAACAATGTACCTAGAATTGTTTGCTTTTATAGGGATACTTTTTTTTAGTTTTTATTTGATTTTATATTCCAACAATAATTCAGCAATTTGAAACAAACAAAAAAGTATATACAAAAGCCCATAACAAGAATTATATACTTTTAATTTAATTAAAATTTAATATAATTAATATAAAATGTAATATAATTGTATATAATTTATAGTAGAGAAGCTATTCTGGAAATGTTATCCTCAGGCTTGTTGTTGTAACAGGTTTGATGAGCTACGGTCTGTGGGGGCCTATGAGGCCCTTCTCAAGTTATAAGAGCTGGGAATCTTACTCAAACATGGAACAAAATGCCTGGCATGTACAGAATCAACATTACTGGATCATGGTAAAAGAAGGAAATACAAGAGGTGTGAGAGAACAAGCAAAAGAGGATCTAGGGCTGGAATCACTGCAAGGCTAAAAGCAAATCCCTACAGGCCTGCACTCCCATCCATTCTGCTGGCAAATGTTCGATCACTGGAAAGCAGCACGGACTATGTAAGGCTGGAATTATCTACTCAGAACAAGGTGAGGAAATGCAGTGTGCTTATTTTTACTGAAACTTGGCTAAACTCTAACATTAATGACAGTGCAGTCCATGCGGAGGGACTATCACATTTTAGAGCATACAGAATACATTCTGTCGGTGGTAAGTCCAGAGGGGGAGGGGTCTGCATATACATCAATAATAACTGGTGTACCAGTTGTGAGATAGTATCCTTGCACTGCTCAGTAATCTAGAGTTTTTGTCACTGAAATGCAGACCCTTTTATTTACCCAGGGAATTTAACAGCATCTGCATCCCAGCTGTCTACAGTCCTCCCAGTGCTAATCCAAATGAGGCAATGACGACATTATACCAGGCTATAAATGAACTGAAAAACAGGAATCCAGACTGTGTTCATATAGTAGCAGGTGACTTTAATCAGGCCAACTTGAAAACAGTTCTGCCTCACTATTTCCAATATATGAACTTTGCAACAAGGGCTGAAAACACACAGGACAACGTAGACAACAATGTTATGCTGGCATTTAAGGCAGTGCCTCACCCACACCTGGGAAACTCTGACCACCTCTCCATATTGTTACTACCAGCATGTAAACCATTGCTACCTAGAGAGAGACCAACAGTTAAACAAGTAAGACTATGGCCAGAGGTTGCAGTCTCAGCACTCCAGGACTGTTTCAGGAGCACAGACTGGAGCATAATCAAGGAGGCGGCTACTGAGAACCAGTGTATCAACCTGGAGGAGTACACTGGGGCAGTGATGGGCTACATCTCAAAATGTGTGGATGATGTGACAGTCACCAAAACCATCATCACACGAGCCAACCAGAAACCCTGGTTGACGAGAGAGGTGTATGAACTACTGAAAGCAAGGAATGCAGCCGTCAGGTCTGGAGACAGGGAAGCCCTCAGAACAGCCAGAACAAATCTGAACAAGAGAGTGAGGAAAGCAAAACGCACCTATGGGTGCCTATGGCAGGGTACCCAGTCCATAACTGACTACAGACCCCTGTCTTCACAATGTGAGGACAAGGAATTCCTAAATAAGCTGAATGTCTACTTCAGCAGGTTTGAGGAAGGGAACAGAACAACAGCAAAGAAAATGCCCATCAGCCATAATGAGAAGGTGCTCACTCTCAACCCAGCTGATGTTCAGAGGGCACTGCACAGAGTTAACCTGAGAAAAGCACCTGGGCCTGACAACATCCTAGGGTATGTACTTAAGGACTGTGCAGTGCAGCTAACAAATGTCCTCACAGATATCTTCAATAACTCTCTGAGTCAGCAAATAGTTCCGAATTGCTTCAAGGATACAACAGTCATTCCATTACCAAAGAAGTCTCCACCATCTTGCCTAAATGACTACCGCCCTGTAGCCCTCACCTCCACAGTGATGAAGGGTTTTGAAAAGCTTATCAAGGATGCCATAACATCTGGGGTGCCTGCTGATCTTGACCTTCTGCAGTTTGCTTACTAAGCAAACCGCTCTACAGCAGATGCCATCTTTCTAGTACTCCACTTATTCCTGGAACACCTTGAGAATAAAAACACCTATGTGAGGGTACTATTCATTGACTTCAGCTCTGCTTTTAACACAGTCACCCCTCTTTAGCTGGTAATGAAGCTACTCCAACTAGGCGACAACACTCCACTTTGCAACTGGATTCTTGACTTTCGCACAGACAGACCTCAGAAAGTGTGCGTATGAAATAACTCCTCAGATAGCATCACTCTTAACACTGGAGTTCCACAAGGATGTGTACTAAGTCCTTTGCTGTTCACCCTGTTAACACATGACTGTACAGCCAGGTACAATACAAATCACATCATCAAGTTTGTTGATGACACAACGGTGGTGGGCCTTGTCAGTAATGACGATGAAACAGTGTATAGAGATGAGATGGAACAACTGATTACCTGGTGTGGAAATAAAAGCTTAGCACTAAATGTGAACAAGACAAAAGAGATAATTGTGGACTACAGGAAAAATTGCAAGGAACATTCTCCCCTCACCATCAATGGGGAAACAGTAGAAAGAGTGAGAAGCACAAAGTTTCTGGGAGTGCACATCAATGAGGACTTGTCTTGGAACACATATACGAATGCCATAGTCATGAAAACACACCAGAGATTGCACTTTTTAAGAAGGCTGTGAAGAGTGACTCTCCCATCGACAGTTCTCACTACCTTCTACAGAGGCACGATAGAAAGCATCCCCTGACGAACAACCTCATAGTATGGTATGGAAGCTGCTCTACTTCTGAGATCATATCCCTCCAGAGAGTAGTGAAGACAGTCAAGAGGATAGTTAAGACCACCTTACTACCTATCCATGACTTGTACTTATCCAGATGCCTCAGCAGGGCCAGAGGAAGAATTAAAGACTGCACTCACCCTGCTTACAGACTGTTTCTGCATCTATCATCCACAACGTGCTTCCAAAGCATACTTTGCAGAGCTACAAGATTCAGGAACAGCTTCTTCCCTGATGCCGTCAGGCTGCTGAACTCTAGTAACCACTACACTCCATGATGTCCAACTGGATCAGTAAAAATGGTTTCAAATTGTGCATTAACCTGGTTACCAGTCTCATCTAATACTTAGTGCAATATTCACCATGACTGTAACTTATAAGCCATCTAGGGCAGTAGCAATGCAGTAAAATATCTCTTCTTTCAGTGCAATACATGTTGTAAATTCAAATTAACCATAGTGCAATACTCTAAGGTTCATAGTGCAATACTCTAATGTTCACAGTGCAATATTTAAATGTCTCTTTCTGTGCAAGGATCAATGCAATGTCTTAACCAAGTACCTGTGCAATACTAAAGTCTCATGCAAGTAAGTGTTCAGTTTGAAAAGTGTTAAAATGTATTTCTAATTATGTGCAATATTATTCTGTCTACCTGCATGTCCATAATGTAATAGCTAGGTGTTATATGTATAAATGTCTGTGAAAACAGTCTATATGTTGTCTGCACATTGAGTCCTGAGACACATAATTTCATTCAGTTTTTGCACTTGTGTGATTTCTGAATGACAATAAAGTTTACTTTGACTTTGACTTTGATATACACAAAAGCGTTAGTTCTTTTCTAATAGACCATTACACTTCTGTCAGGCTATGCATTGATGAGTTATAGTTTTAGTTCTCATTTTTATGGTCAATAATTAATTTTTACAGACAGATTTGGTTAGACAGATAAATTCACTAGTAAAAGAGAGAGTAGTTTTGCATTTCCAGTTTTTAGTTGCAACTTTCCTAGCAATAGCTGGGAAAGACCATAGAAGAGGTATTTGCGATACTGGAATAACATCTGGGATTGGGGCATTGAACAATATCAAGGAATCTATAATAGTACAATTATCTGACCAAAATGCTTGACAAGCTTCTAAAATCAGTCCAGAAAGATGAGTCTGTGTTGCATTCTATCTATGATCATATAAACCCACTCTGCATCAAGGGTTTGACTACATCTCCAGCATTTTATTTTTTTCTGATTTATATATAAGAACAATTTTATGGGGTGTTAGAAAAATTCTGTGTAAATATGTCCAAGTATAAATCTTCCAGTATAGAGACGATGTTGATTTTCCTGCAGATTTTAAGGATAGTTTGTTACTTTTCTCAGAAACTTCATTATTTATTTTTGTCAAGTAATTCTAGTTTGACAATTCAGGGGGAATGAATTAAAGTCTAATAATCTTATATATGATTAACAAGTATGACTTACCTTTAGATGGATTATTATTTATACTAGAAAATAAGTCTAGGATTTTTGTAATAGTTTTAGGGCTAGATTCAATAAAGCCTACACTAACCTGCGGATTTACTATCCTTCCATGCAGGATTAGCTTAGTCCTACACAGAAGCGACCATTTAGGAGCAGCATGAAGGTAGCGCACCATGCATATTAATGAAAGTGCGCTGCCTGAGCTCTTAATCTTACACGGAGTGTATAAGAGTGCAGGGGGCATGTCTGAGAGTAGAGTTCTCAGAATATACACGCCCCTGCAATGAAGAACAGCAGACAAGTCCAAAAAGAATGAGCAAGATCGCTCGTAGGTGTATGCATACCCCCAGCAACATCTCCCCATGTGTACAAGAGCAATAGTTAAAACAACAAATATAAAGATTTTTTTATGAAACAGATGAAATTTAACCATAGGTGTGTGGGTTTGACCATCGCTTAGCTACCGTTAATGCACCTTAAATGGCACAAGAGGATAAAAAGCAAGATATATGCAAATGAAGCAGTGCAGCAATAGTGTAGTGGGCAGAGCATCCACCTTACGAGCAGTCATTCCCGGTTCGAGTCCCACTGCAGCACATTCCATTTTCCATGTCACATCACTTTATGACCAATATTTTTAGTTGCATAACCTATGACATAACATATATTTGTGAAATGGAGTACTGCATTAAATGCAGATGTGAGGTATCAGTGTCATAATGTTGCAATGTCCACAGATAATCACATGTGCCCCATACGGTATATTTACACAGGAATCAGGGATACAAATGTAAGGTAAAATGTATAATGAATGATAACTCCATGCAGCTTCCAAATCCCATACCTTACCAAGAACCATTAGACATTACTGTCTAAATTAGTGCAGTGGTAAGTGGGAGTAAGCACTAGTAGGCAAGTGTAAGCATAATTGAGCAGTAGTAAGCGGGAGTAAGCATATATAAGCACTAGTAAGGGGTTTAAGCCTATTTGCGCAGGGGTAAGCAATGTGTACACATGTTAAGCAATATTGAAGATAACTCTGTAGGCATATTTACCCAGAGGTTAGCAATGCTTACCTTCGTGGAAACCCGTGCAAACCCACGCAAACCTGCTTACAAGTGCTTAAAAGTGCCTTAGTCACTCTGTATGCAACAGCCGGTGTTCTGGCCAAAAACAAAATAAACAGCCTTTGCTGGTCTTGAACCCAGGACCCTGTACACTATAGTCACAGCAGTTCACCTCTAAGCCATCAAAGCAGTACATAAAATTGAGGTATCACTAAGCAAATTCTCACTATAGTAAAATCAAACTGAACATGTGAAAGGAATCTCTATACAGTCTTATGTTCTATAACCTACTACATAACAGAAATATGTGAACTGGAGTATTGCAGTAAGCCCGGATGTGAGGTGTAATTATAATAAAGTGTTGAAGTCCCGTAATAAACACAAGGACCCCATACAGTGTACGTACACATGAATAATGGATACCAGACATATATATAAAACATGTAATGAATAATAAATCAATGCCAAAAAACAAATATAATGCAAAGTAAATATTAAGCAATGCTAAGCACTGCACAGGCCAGTTTAGTAGGTGTAAGTAATGTGTAGGGCAGCTAACTCAATTTGCCCATTGGTATACCCCATTAAGCAATGCCAACGTTAGGTAAGCAGGTTTGCCCATAGCTTAACCTTTTCAGAACCATCCAATCACAGCAAAGTGTGGGAAATCGACCCTATTTAAACCCAACAGGTGAGAATACATCTCATAACTGGTTGTAACTTCCCCTTTCAGGCACCATGTCTGGAATGGGACAAGGAGTGTGCTTTTGGGTGCAGCACTGGGCCATCCAGGAGTCCAGAGTCATGGCAGGACTCCTTGTCAAAGAACATGACCAGAGATTGCTGCAGAGCCAGTACCAGGGTTCCCAATATAAAGCAGAAGCCTGGGACTGTCTTGCCCGTGACCTCACCAGTGCCACTGGCATACACCAAACTTTTGAGCATGTCAGGCATCACTATGCCGACCTGAAGCAGAGAAAGGGAGATTTCTTAGTGGATCCAAGAGGTTAGGACAACAGGGGAGGTCCCAGTAGTGTGTAAGTATCACTCCACTACCTGTTTAATAATTGCCAGCTCATGTATATTATGGATAAGTATGGCTAAATATTCCTTTTATGTCCTTCACAGTGGCAAGTGAGTGGGCTGTAAACCAAGAGGCCCATCAATGTCACATGGAGAGGTTGCGACACGAGGCAGGTTAGTAATACTCTTGCATGTACTGTCATAGGAAATAACTCTAACAATGTTAGTAAGTTAATTGCATGTATAAAACCTGTATTGTTTAAGGCAAGTACTGCATACACCAGATAATATGGCAGGAAGAGTCTCATATAGGTTGTATGTAAATAAAAGCTAGTAGCCTGACAATGAAGGTCTAATTGCTGTACTGCATGTGTTTACTCTGGTATCTTATGATAATGTAGATTTGCCATCACTTAATAGTGTTGTATTAAGCACTGTTACCCACACTGTGAAACATAAATAAAAAATGTGTAGGGATGTCTGTATATGACTGGTGTAATCCCCAGAGGTCAGCTAGTACAACTGAGAGAGATATAGACAGAAAACAGTAAAAAGACAGACAACAAAATTCAAATAGCACACACAAATGAGATGTGAACTGTTGTATTTTTAGCACACACAGCCATGGTTCGAATTATGGGAGTGGTAGTAGTCTGCATACATAATCATACCCCAAAACTGTACAGATATGTCCAGAATGTCCAGTAAATTGGCCCATATCTGCTGCCTGTCACTGTGTCCCCCTGGGAAATCAATGGGATTATCTCAGATGTATAGGCTGCAAACAAGAAATACAACTGATTGTCACACATCTACAAGAACAAACCTGTCACTCTAGCAACTCCCAAAACTGTTATGAGAGTAATAATCCAAGTATGTCCCATCTACACCCCCATGTTGTCAAGCTGTGACCAGAGTGTATACAGTATCAGAGGGAGATGTAAGTGCATAATACTACTGTGAAATCTGATACTTTGTGTGGCAAAATTCAGGTAGTGCTAGCAAACATTGCTCCCACAGGTCAATCAGATATGAACACTGTGCCCAGAAATAAAAGAGTGATACCCTGTACCGGTACTGTTTACTTTGATATTGTATGGCATTGTTAGTGTTGCAGTTGCTCTGAATAATAAGGTATTACTAATCACTCTCACCCACACTGTGCTACATAATCTAACTGTTTAGGAAACCCTGTATAAGAGTGTTGTAAGTCACTAAAGGTTGAAGAGAGCAATAGTCTACATATGTCCTGGTTCACTGCATGTGGTCAAGACATGGCCAGAGTCCGTGCAAAAAGAGATGGACAGGTATGTGCATAACATCAACCTGGAATCTGGAAGCATGTAAAGAAACAGTCAGTCAGTGTTAACAAACAAATCTTCCACAGGTATAACAGGTAAGAGCTGTATACAGGTACAACCAGTTCATGTATATAGTTGTTGACAACCGTATCACTGTCCAAACTAAGGCAATAGGATAGTGTAGTAATACTTGTAAAGTACAGATAACAGCACTGACTAGGAAAGTATTGCGAACTACAGGAAAATGTGTTGACATCTTTCTCTCCCCCTCACCATGTCTCCAACAATACACTAAATACCCAACTCAATTGGTACATGATGACATCACTGTAATGTTGGGACATATGCCCTATTGTTTGATAATTATTTAAATCTGTTTCTATGCATGTGCTATGTTGAAATACTCCAACATTTGTGGCATGGTGCCATCAATGTACCTGCATGCTGTTGTTATTACCACTGTGATTCAAAGTTGCTTGAGAAATATGTAACACTCAATATCACCCCTAGAGGGTTGCGTATAGACAAATTACCAGCAGGTGGTTTTAAAGAAGATGAGAATGATTTGTTAACTGAGTGGAGGCAAGCAGCACAGGAGTGCTGTTTGAACTGGTTTAAAATACTCATCAAAAGAAATCAGAGGGCTATGGAGAGTTTACATAAAAAAATAAATGATTTGCAGCATGATCTCACCAACAGGGCTTCCACTGCTGTTTTTCAGTTAAATTTTAAGAATATTAATGACAAACTGAAAAAGGTACCAGGACAGACGGATTAAAGTTGCTTCTCTTTGTCTCACCCTCTGACTGCTTAATTTTGGTGTATTTTTGAAGATTTGACATCTTGTTTGCTGTGGTATTGTTATGCTATTACCACTGTGGTCTGATATATGCATGTGTTCTGTTTGCTATGCAACTGTTCCATATCTGGTGTCTGGGTTAATGGGAATATCTATGCATGCTGTTATACCTAATCCTGGAATGTGTTGACTATTGCTAACCCACATATGTTGATAAAACATGAACACCATAGCACGTATGGGAATGCAGGTCCCAGTGGACCCACCTGTCCCACCTCAGCTGGCCATGGCAACAGGCACCAGCACATCTGGGGCCCAACCCAGGACCTCCTCGTCCATTAGTCCTGCATCACCTTTGAATAGAACTGCCTCAGGGGATGGGGCTCACCCCCCTGCGAGTGGGAGTGGACAGGAACCTATCATCCATCGCCAGGTCCTGGTTTGCAGAGAGCTCTGCAGGGAGGTCGGAGATCTGCTACGCAAGCTCAAGGGCCACATGTCATGATTAGAGGGTCGGCTTGGCTCTCCGACTCAGCCCCCAGCACAGCCACCTTTGGGGCTGTAAAGGTGCAGTGGTGACTGCCCATGGGTGGGGACCTCAGTCCCACTGTTTCCACTGGGGGGCTCATGGGCTTACGATTTCCCAAAACCCCTTCCCATCAAGGTGTTTACCCCCATATGTGTCATATACCACCCCTGTATGCAGCTTATCTGTTTTGTCTGTTAACCTACACAACCTACCTCTCCAAATATACCTACTATTCCTCCCCAACATCCCACTCTCACCTGAAAAAAAAGGGCAATCTGTTCCAAAAAAAAAATCATGCCCCATACATAGTTGTCCATTTCGCACACATGTCCACTGTACACATGTAATCTGGTCTAATTGGCATCACAACATATTATTGTTGTCCTCACCCCTCTCTCAGGGCTTTGAGTGTCCAAATCTGCCTCCAAATTTAGTGTATATGCACAGCTGTTGCTGTAGAAGAAATGGGCAGCTATGGACCTTCCCTACACCCTTCCTCCACATCTCTAGCTATTTTTCCTACCGTCTTTCCCTCTTTATGCCCCTTTTTCACCACTTTCTTATCAACCCTTTTTTCTTTTCTTTTAAAGAAATTAGCATGGGGATAAGTGGGAGTAAACACTTTTAAGCAGCATTAAGGGTGTTTAAGCCTATTTGCGCAGGAGTAAGTAATGCCTACACAAGTTAAGCAATTGAGAAGCTAAATCAGTATAAGAAATTGTAACCAGAAGTTAACAGTGCTTACCTCTGCGCAAACCCTTGCAAACCCACTTACAGCTGCTTAAAAGTGCCTTAATCACTCTGGATCCAACAGCCCTTGTTCTGCTCAGCAATAAAATAAACAGCCTCTGCAAGGCTTGAACCCAGGACCCTGCACACCATAGCAATTTACCACTAAGCCATGTCAGATATACATAACCCTGATGTTTTCACAAACATATCATCCAGCATAGTCATTCAACAGTACAGGAAATGTATTTAAACATGTATATGTATGTGTGTCTGTATATATATTTATATCTAAATAGATATAACATATATATAAATATATGTATATATATATATATATATATATATATATATATATATATATATATATACACACACATATGCATACATCTATAGATATATATGTCTACATCTATATGTGTGTGTGTGTATATATATATATATATATATATATATATATATATATATAATATATATATATATATATATATATATATATATATATATATATATATATATATATAAAAGCATAAATATATATCTATATATGTATATACAGACATATATCTATAGATATATAAGAGAACATAACAAAAACATATATCTCCACATGCACCATTAATGGTGGTGAGAGAGCCCAAACAACATACGTCTTGTACGTACAGATATTTCCCCACCACAGCCAAACACATCTGCCTTGCAATACAATACCAGCTGTTGCAAATCCCATAACCAGGACCTGACACAACATGGGCACAAGATGTTAACAGTACTCCATCCCACCTGTACAATGTCAGGCTGGTATAAGTAACATATCATGCAGTACAGTCTGGCTACCATAGGGAATGTACAATGTGGAAGCAATCAGCATTACTAAGATACATATACACAGACACATACATGTAGATACATATATATATATATATATATACATATATATATATATATATATATATATATATATATATATATATATATATATATATATATATATATATATATATATACATATATATAGATATATATGTAACTACACATACACACACAGATATGTATAGGAAGACACATATGTAGAAAGTGCACACAATACGGAATACCCACTATGCCTGCAGTTGCCACCTTACCAACTGGATACTGTATGAGCCACCTATACAAATGACATTTGTTGCTTGCAACATATACCCACAGAGAGGTCAAAGGATATAACATCACACACAGGTTTGCATACATGGGAAAGCTTTATTTGTGTACTATTCCAGTTGTATATGCCATGTCATATAGCTGTTTAGACTATGACATACATATAAACAGACTAATGCAACTGTGAAACAGTTATACTAATTCAGTAGTCAGGAAAAGTTTACATATGTTGCTGTCCAGGCTGAGGCCTTCAAGTAGTACAATAGTAAAGGCAGACTGAGCCACAGGATAACAATCAATCAACAGTAAGTAATGCAGATTTATAGTCCAGCAGCCTCTATCTACACTCTGTACACAATCCATAGGGGGTAAGGACCTCAGTTGACACAATGGGCTGTATGTGTTACATAACAAGACATAACTGAATCCATCACAATCACACTGACAAACAGAACAGTCTGTATGGCAGGAAGCAGTAGGCCTGCATTTACCCAATGTGCATTGTATGGTAATGTACATCCATATACCTTAAGCCAGCTTATCCCTGATACCCCCACATGTAACAGCCTAGGTTAGTTATGGTGCATCCCCACATAGACTGACATACAGGGCCATATACCACTGTCACATACACTGGCCTCTGGAGTGCATAAGGGCACACATGTATTGTGTAGATGAAGGTCACACATATATGGACCCAACCCCACAATATGTGTGGGGGCCACAACAGCAGTGGACTGATGGCAAGAATGACAGCATGACATACTCACAGCCCACTAAATAACCCCTGACAGCATAGCATATGGACAAAGCCTAGTATGTAGGTGGGGGACATAGGCTGGAACACAGGCCCATATGTGAAATACTGTTGTCATACACTAAGCAAGTCACTGGTGTTACAGGATAGGCTGCAGCATACCCTTAGTCAGGCATATGAAGTTAGAAACACAAATGGATGTAGCCATGTACTGATAGCACTTGACACACACACACTGTCAGTGATATATCTGACACAAGATCTGTGTGGTGGACAGACAAAACATAACAGGCACCTGGCCATCAAGTGGATAGCCTGACAGTTGAGAGCTATGCAGACAGACTGCATTCCATGTTAAACTAGTTTGTACACACAAACCCTGTAACACCAGAGCTATACAATGCATACAACAACACTACTCACACTCTGTCTGTATTTCTGGAACTTCATGCAAATATGTAGCTGGCTTGAGTGTGCAGGTTCTCTTGTAAAAGGTATTGCTACCTGCTGTCTGTAACACTGCTGCCCACACACAGGAAGGATGTCCACCATACAGGAAAGGTAAAGGGACCAAGCCCACATGATGCAGGGATTTATAGTAGTGGGTTACCATAGCAGTTGTAATTGGAAGTAGTACACAGAATGCTGCATGCAGGTAGCAAGTGGAGGGCACAGATTGGTGCAGAGGCCATCACCTGATCATGTGCATCACCTACAAAAGCCATGCTGCAATCTATTCAAAGCAGCTCAATCCATTTACTAGAGAGAGACCAAGATAGAGAGAGAGTGAAAGGCAAAAAAAAAAAAAAAAAAAAAAAACAACAGAAAAGAAAAAACATCCATCCAGCAAACTATACAGGAGAGACATCACTCCCACAACAGGTATGTGAAGTATATATGTATGTAATTGACTGTTGTACTTGGTCCATAATAATGGGATAGATGATGTAGAATGATTTATATGTGCCATCAGGTGTTGTTGTAATGATGTTTAGCTAAAAAACTGCTAAGGACAATAGAGTCTGTCCCTGTGGGTAGTGGGCCATAACCGTCAACTGTGCAGAGCAGCACTGACTGATGAGATGTAAACCATCATAGTGTGTGTTGTGTAATGGGAAGCATGTATATTACTGTGGCCAATATCTGGTGGTGGAAGTAATGCCATAATGATGGACACATGGGTTCCACAGCCCACCACTTGCAGGATACTCAGGGTAACCTGTATTGTAGCATGCTGGAATGCCATAGGTGTGTAATAGGGTTACCTGCAATCTGGCCCTACATATACCCCCCTAATGTCAAGCTGTGTCCATATGTGTCACCTGTCTGTTTTATAACAAGGCAGAACAGTGCAGTTGTGCAGGAAGGTGTTGTGAGATTGTGGACCTGATGCCTGAATGTACCCCATATATAGGTATGTATATTTGTACACACACACACACACACACACACATATATATATATATATATATATATATATATATATATATATATATATATATATATATATATATATATATATATATATATATATATAGATAGATAGATACTATATATATATATATATATATATATATATATATATATGTTCACAAATATACAGATACCCATGTGTAGACATATATATAAACATATATACAACATCGTGTATATCTGCACATATATAGATATATACCTATATACACATCTACATATATACAAACACACACACAAACATATATGTATGTAAATACCTGTCCCCTATATTACCACCACAGTGCTGCATGCTATGTGCGAGGGAACAGCACACATAGTGATACACACAGATATCTACACTGTCAGTGTGTGCAGCATGGATGTGTAAGTCACAGGTGAACCCCTTGTTGGGACAGTATTGCTCTTGTCTGTGAAGTATGGAATGGGAATATGGGGAAGTATGGCAGGAATAGTTGTGGAGGTGGTCAGGGTTGGTAGATATTGAGAACAGCCTACAAGGGTGGTATGTGACACATGAGGTGGGTAAACACCCTGGATGGTGTGTGTGGTTTGTGATGTGGAAGCCCCATGGGCCCCAGTATGGACACAATGGGAACAAGCCTCCCACCCACTGCTACTCACAACAGCAGTCCATGTCCCCAAGGTGCCTGGCCTGGAGGCTGAGCAGGAGGAGCATGTGGACCCTGTGCATGTGTACTGGATGCCTCAGGGTGATGTAGCACATCCTACATGTGTCTGTGGAGCTTGCTATGGAACAGACCCTGGACCTGACCTTGGGGGACAAGATCATGACTGTGTGTGCCCCCCGGGGGGCAAAATCCCCTGAGTTGGTTCCACCAAAAGGTATTGCTGGACCAGTACATGAGGAGGCCCCAGGGTGGGTCCCACATGTGATGTGGACTGGTAACATGAGAAGATGAGTTTGTAGAGGTGGTTCTGCTGGCCAATAGTCCATAAACATGCTTCTGTGTCACTGTTATAGAACATATGTGGGTAGTAATAGTTTACACAATCCTGGAACATGTCCAACAGTGTGCATAGATATCCCCAAAAACACAGAATGTTAGATGTGCAGCAATCACATATAAAGCATACCACATGCATATATGGAACCGTAGTGGCCCTGACAATGACATGCAGGTGAATAGTCTGTAACAGGCCAGCAATGATAGTGTCCACACAGGGAACATGGCTACAAATACATCGCACAAAGTATGGTACAATACAATATCTGTCCCAGTGGTAGGTAAGCTGTAGCCATACATATTGAGTTGTGTGTACAGGTTGTTGTCACTGATATGGCCAGGGGGTGACAGTGAAGTGTATTAAGAACTGTGGTAACCACACTGTATGACTTGCTCACACCTGTTTCCATCTTTATGTCTTTCAGGCAAGATGTCACATGGAAGGCTCCCAGCTTACTCACATTGTGATAAACCACCTAATCCAGCACTACCCTGTATTGTTTGGCCAGGCTACCCATGAGCAGCAGGAGAAGACTGCCCTGTGAAATGACCTAGTCCACAGGGTTAATGATGTCGGACTGCAGAACCACAGTTATAAGCAGGTCCAGCATCATTGTTCTGACCTGCTTCGCAATGCCCATCAGTGTGCTGCTGCAGTCCAGGGGGATCACCTCACAATGGGGAGGGCCATGCCATCTACCCCCTGACATGTGATGAGGAGCTCCTAGCCAGCCTCGTGGAACCTGCCCATCCGCACAGCCAACAACTGCTGGACACCATTGTGGAGGTGGGTGTTACCCATACACCGGGTGAGGACCATGCAGGTAAGGCCACAGGGCACATCAGTAGATCACTGTTGCATATGTATCCGCATATGTACAGGTAGATAATGCATATCTGACATGTCATAGATATAGTTTGTTGCTGTATAGTAGTGATAAACAGATGTGCATACATGGTAGTATTGTGGACATGTACTGTTGATGTATTGTAATACTGCACCCACCATGTAGCAATGCCACAGGTGTGGACACTATCTTTGCATCTCTCACCCTCTTATGTAGGTCCCTCCAGTATACCACCAAGGCAGCGGCCTGTAGCTGGTGAGTATGGTTTATGTTGACACTTGCCAATACACCGGGCATGTAATGGCTATGGTATATTCCATGCACACATTTAACACACCTACCCAGAATGCATGCTGTACATGTGCAAGTATGGTTGCTGTTAAATGCATGGCATCACAGTTGTGACCATGATGTGGTATTGGAATGGTATGTCAGACACCTGCAAGATAACTAACATCCTGTCATTGCAGAATGTATCCATAGGGAGTAACATAATGGTGGGAGACATGGCCTACAGTAGGGACATGTTTGAAACATCACCCGTATACAATGCAACACCAGTGTATATACCAGTAGTGCAATGCCAATTGTTGCAGAGTTACACTATGGCATAATGTATTACTGTGGTCCACATTATCAGCTGGAACTAGGCTGTAACATGTGGTGTTCAGCGTATGGGGCACTGCAAACTGACATACATGTGTAGGCCTTACTTGTCAAGCATCTGCAGAAAGGCTGAAGGTGGGGGGGGTGTCAGCATGACACACCAGTGCACTGCAGCAGGGATCCTAAGGATGCTAAGAATGGCTGTATCTGCACACAGTCAGGTTCAGGAACTATGGCAGATGTAACCCTACCCCCACAGCAATAGTGATGGCAGTGTGTGAACACCAAGGGATGTGCACATGAGTAGACCTTGCAATCATGTAGACTGGGGGACATGTGTAGGGCAGACTGAACATACACTGGCAAATGCAGATGGCCCATGCTAGTATACCCCTGCCAGAGGTAGTGACTGCTGTAGTACACATAACAATAGGTGCAACAAACTGTCATGATAAGGGTGTGCACACATATGCACACACAGAGTGTATGCATCGTGGTCAGCATCAGCACACCTAACACATTCCATAGGCACTGCATGTGAATGTACAGGACATATGTCACATATCAGGCTCATGTAATATATGCGGTGATGTGGTCCCATGGCAGATCAAGGAAGGGTGTGTCTTATCAATAAGGGTGTGTACACTCCCCATAGCCATGGCATGCTCTGATGGTTGTCAGTGTAATAGTATTGGATTGGTCGTACATGGTCCACTGATGTTGAGAGCTGTAAACCAGACATCAGACATTCACAAATTACATCTGTCCACATATCATCCCAGGTATGTGTTGCTGAAAAACATAGGGGCTGTGAGCATTAAAGCTGACATAACTGACACAGTACTACACATTCAGCGATGGGTTGTACACCTGTGAGGTGTAGTACACAGTACATAGCAGGGTGCAGAACAGGTGCACAGCAATACTGTGTACATGGGTGCAGTGGTATCCAGGGGAAAGGGGCATCACCTAGTAACACAGCACATGCATCACACGCAAGTATACTGTTGCTAGCCTGGATTGACTATAGCTGCACTGCATGCTATTGTGTACCATATGTTATGCATGTTGACAGATGGGTAATAGGAGGACTGTGTGTACTATCATTGTGCAATCTCACCTGTATGTGTGCGTGTGTGTGTGTGTGTGTGTGTGTGTGTGTGTGTGTGTGTGTGTATGTTTGTGTGTGTGTTTGTCTCTCCGTGGGTGGTTAGTTTGTCTGTAGAGTCCCTCTGGTGAAGTGGAGGGAGGTTGATGCATGTAGGATGCATGTGTGCATGTGTGTGTGTTTGTGTGAGTGTCCATGTATGCACATGTGTGATTGTGGGGTTGTTCATACAGCAGTACTTCCCTTTGGGATCGTGCAGTACATGGACATGGACCGACACATGACACACCGGGAATACTTTTCATGTATGTAATCACAGGACAACTGATAGTATAATAAGGTCTGTAGCATGGAACAGGCATTGGGAGAGAAGGTAGACACCAGGTATACCCTTAAAATTGCATTCAGCAGACAGGTGACTGACAACCCATGTATGCAGCACTACAGATGCATTCGGGAATTACTAGACAACACCAGGGAGTGTATCCATATAGTACAGTTGTCACATGATAGGCTGATTGAGCAGCATATCTGGCATGTACTGAGCAATACATACACATGACACTCCAGTGCATGATATTATGGAGTGAACATAGTAGCCCCTCACATATAGGAGCCATGCTCATGATGTCCAAACATACACAGGATGAACACTGAATGATAGCAGTGAGGCCATGTAAAAGCACTCCACTCAGGTCAGGGAGGTAATGGAGTAACAGGTCTTGTGTTGTGATCACGTGTCTAGGCATTTAGAGGAATGATACGTTAATGAGTGGTATTAATGAGTGTATGTTACCAAGAGTGATGCAGGATGGATTACTCATGGGAATATATGTGGGATTGTTTGTATGGTCACGGACAGGTAGGTATTAAGGTGGCGTGCATGTGTGTGTGTGTGTGTGTGTGTGTGTGTGTGTGTGTGTGTGTGTGTGTGTGTGTGTGTGTATGTGTGTACTGTTATGCAATGCTGTACAGGTCTTACAGTGTGTTTACTGTTTTCCCCCACAGGTGGCCAGGTGGGTCAGGGTTCCTCTTGCATGCAATCTAATGCTGGTGTCCATATGGACACCAAAGATGATGCTAGTACTGTTGAGGCACAGGTGGGGTTGTCAGGGACTGAAACAGCACCATCATTTGACATCCCCTTTTAGCCACCCCAACCCCACACACAGTTTCAGTGCCTATACATACCCCATCACCAGTGGCCATAGAGGAGGGACAGCTGGCATTTGGTGGCAGTGCACAGGAGAGTGTGGTAACCATGCTTACTGTGTCTGTTCACAGACGGCATAGCCATATCTCTGGCAGGGCACTACATAGACAGATGTCCCAGGGTGCTCATGGTAGGGCCGCTCGTCATCATGCCACTTGGCAGACGCACAACAACTGGTACCACCAGCTGCATATTTCAGGCTGTCATGGCTGTGCAGGCATGTATGGAACATTACACCAGACAGGGCCTGAGGCTACAGAGGGCTGCTCTCACATCTGCAAGTGACAACTTCCGTGAACTGTCTGGTGCCATCCGTGCTTATACCAAGCTCATGGAAAGACGGTCTGGTGAGATGATGGCCCTCATCGACTGTGGTATGTCTGTGCTTGAACATGTAGTGGGAGTGTGGCGATGGCTGTGTGGATGTAGGCCAGCAACGCCAACAGCTGGCAGTCAACATGGACATGCTAGGACATCAAGGGGCTCCTGTAGTAGCAGTACCAGACACAGCACTGTGGGGGGAGTGCTGTCCATACCACACCACAGCAGGCCATGAGCACATGGTCCTGGCCAGTCCCAGTAAGGATCTGGTTCCAGCGGACATCTGTCATCATCAGGGGAGAGTAGCACATTGAGGCCTGTACCTGGATGTACCCATGGATCCCCTGGCAGGCACAGTCCATGTGTCCATGGCAGGAGGCAGTAAACTGCACACCCTGACAGGTATAGTCTGCAGCTGTCCATAAACACCTGTGTAGGGCAGCCACATGGCAGAACTGTGTGCATGCATAACCACACACTATACAAACACACCTAGGGCAACCCCATACCTACACATACCACAACACCATGCCCAGTTCACCTCATTACACCCTTCACCCACACACATGGTGTCAAATGTATGGCCCACCCTCGGCCTCTGGCAACCAACACATCCTGTGCATATGATGATACCTGTGCCACATCCCTGTCATCCATAACATTGATTCAGGGACAGGCTAATATGGTTCTGATGCACACGGTGACTGTACTACAGTGTACCAAAGTACTGCAGTGTAACATGTTGTCAGGAGTAAAGTTTAATGCATACATGTTAGGTAGTGTAGCCGTCCAGCAATTATGCATTATAGCTGTTAGTAACACTGGTTGATTGTGGTCTCCATAATTTTATCCATTTGTGTAGTAGTTGTACATGTGTCAGCATGAGGATGGTCTACAGTCATATTCCACAATGGGGTATGGCACTGTGGTGACACCATGGCTGTGACATATCTGGGGTACAGTTGAACACATGTCACAGGTTTGTATAACAGTTATTGTCTGTGCCACATGGACAGGTGACCCGCTGAGATGTTTATAATCTGCAACCTGATATAGACCCATCCACATACACGCACACTCTTACTTGACAACATTGGGACTAGATCCCTACCTAGGTATGTAGTGCTACTGAAGTGTGTGGCTTTCATTGCACACACCATGCAGCGTTTAGGGTGAGGCATGTTCCAGGTTACATGTTACATGCAGAACATTCCCAGATATGTACAGCATGCTACTGGGGGATGTAATGGGTGCATATGGGCAATACATAGTGTGACATACCTTCATATACACATTAACAGACACATAACAGGCAGACACACATCTGAGAGACCTGGGCCTATTGCTGCTAACTAACTTGACCATGTGGCCAGTGTGTTACAGGTAGGCTGCACACAGCACATGCATAACTGAGCTGGATTGTGGTATCAGTTACCTGTATGGTTGATGGTGACAGTGGTAACCATAAAGTGGTACATGGGACATATACCAGGTGTACCTTGGTGTAATGACAATGTACACAGCACCCACATCCCCCAGTGAATATTGTACTTCCTGAAACCCATGATGACACTCTGACATACCCACCATCACACATTGCTCACAACTGTGATACAACCCATTATATATCCCAACAGTGGTACTACAGGGATTTGCATCTAATGCACATGCCACAGGCATAGTAGGGTGTTGCATTGTAATGCCTCACCTATGGGCAGCAACAACACTATCTGTACTACTGTGTGGCAATACGTAGCGTAATATGAGTATGTGGCCTTGTAATGCTCTACCCTACAGATATACAGACATGCACACATACACACACTTGCCAGAACTCAATGGGTATCCCATGCCTATCGACCCATTTGTACAACAGTGTTGTGCTGATACTACAAGGCACATGTAGCCGGTATGGAGAGGAGCATAACAGGGTACATGTAATGTCCCATACAGCAGCAGCCACAAATGACTACGGCAATGGGTGTTGCTGTGGTTGCGAAGGCCCTCATGGAATTCCCAAGTGCAGGTGTGCTAACACACAGACACTGCTATACTCAGAAATGCACACGTACACATGTGTCAGTACAGGAGTGCATCGCTGCAGGTGGTAATAGCTGTGCACCTAGCTATTGTCCACGGAGAGATGGGTTGTGTAGGGGATATGTGTACAATGGTATCCTGCCACCTGCCATGTGGCAGCAAGCAATATATTGACAGACACCACTGTGGTGACCCTCAGGGTGAGAGTGACATGCATCAGCCAATCCTCTGGGTGCTTCCTGCACATGGCCACTGAGGTAATCAAGTTGACATGTATGCAGCATGTATTACAACACATGGTTAGTGTGTGTGATGGAGACCTGTACCCAAGCATGTTCTGTTGACTGTAGTAGTGTAGTGGAGGCACCCATGGCATGTGGTGCATACAGAGTGTTGTCTCTTATATGTGCCAGTTCTTACACAGCTGGGCAGACATGTATGTGTCAATCAAGCATAGGTTGCCTGTACATATCCCAGCTGGATACCTGCCATCTGCACATCTGTACAGGGACTGACAGTCATCAGCTTGGCAAGTAGCTATGCAGTAGGATGAATGTGTTGGCAGATAGACATTTGACAACAATATGTATGCCATAACTACATGTTGGAAGCCATCACTAATGTGTGCTGTACAGACAGTAGTCTACAGTTACATTCCACATGTCAGATCATTATCCAGTTAAGGATATATACTGTGACACAACTCACAAACCAGGGATATAACAGGGAGGCCTCAGAGTCCAGCTATGCCTGCAGGTGTGCCTGTTGTCAGTGTTACATTTAGCACTCTACTCCTGCCTGGGACAGCACTGTCAATAGTAGTACCACCATGATACACTACATGCCAGTGTGACAGCACATACCCTAGGCTACTACCCCTGTATGTAACACATTCACATGGATAACAGTGCTGTACAGGCCTCATATATGTCTGTGTCCCAGACATGACACTCACACCCCTTGCTACTATAATGACAACACATAGGCGCATGTATTGTACATGGTATTACATACACTTATTACAGATGTCATTAACCTGCTATGTTATTAGACTGGGTGGTATGAACTGGGTACCAGGGCTGAACAATGCTTAGCAGTTATCAACATTGCTTCAATATAACAGCTAAGCTGATTTGCGCACTGGTAAGTGAAGCCTACACATGTGTAAGTGCCTGTACATTTACCCGTAGCTTGGGAGTGCTTACCATTGTGCAAACCCATGCAAATGTGCTTACAGCTGCTCAAAACTGACTTAACCACTCTGTATCTGACAGCCCTTGTTCTGCCCAGCAATAAAATGAACAGCCCTTGCAGGTCTTGAACTCAGGACCCCATACACTATAGTCACAACCCTTAACCACTACACCATGACCACCGTGAAGACAGCTGTTGTTTTTCCAATATATCTGTTAATACACATATTGATTAGTATTGAACAATTGCCTTTACTTCCACAATTGTGTAGTACTTGTTATTAATATGACTGTTGCATCACATATGTTGTTTAATTATAATGTACACATAGCAGATACATATGGTGAGATACATCTGGCAGGGTATACACAGCTGTGAGGTTTACACATGACAGGAATATGGATATATACATATAATATGTTCATAGGTTCATAGGTTCATAGGCAGGTACTAGGCTATCTGCCCGAAGGCATTTATAAGCCTAGCCAGAATGTGTTGGCTTTCGCCACCCCCTTAGATTAGTTCCCTGTGCCCATGTCCAGCAGAGCCATTGAAGTGATCCCTGGGGTAAACTTTCTGTTTCCCATCCACTCGTCAAGGTTTCTCTTGAAGAAGGTTAGTGAGGAGTTCTGCCTAATGTAGATTGGAATCTTGTTCCAGAGCATGGGAGGTCTCTGGGACAGGACTTTATCCCTCCAGCATGTTATATTTATTGTTGTGGTGAGGTTTAGATCCCTGGACCGTGTGGCTCCAGAGGATATGGTTTTCTTTAGGTGGAACATGTCCATTAATTCTGGGTTGGACATGGCCTTGTATGTCAGGCAGAGATCACCTCTGAGTAGGCAGTATGCAACCGAGTACAGCTGGAGTTTCTTCAGTTGAGCTGCATAGGGCATCTGCTTGAGGCCAGTGATCCTCTTGGTGAGGTACTTCTGTGGTCTTTCCAGTTGTTGCAGGTGTCTTGTAAGGTACATCCCAAATGGGGCATTGTACTCTATGATGGGTCTGATGAGTGATGCACAGAGGGGCCCAATGATCTCTTTCGATCGGGATGCAAACCCTTTTATGATTAGGTGGGCCAAATAGAAGGATTTTCTAACCACTTTGGCAATGTGATTATCAAAGGAGAGGTTACTATCTACTCGGGTCCCCAGATCCCTTATTACGTCTCCTATATTTAGGGGGCTACCACCTATGTGGTAGTTTGTGGGTACTTTGTTTTTTCCAAAGGGGATGACTATGCACTTTTTGGCATTTAGCTTGAGGCCATGGTTTTGACACCAGGTATCTGTCTCAGTAAGACCTTTTTGGAGGATGTCTGTGTCAGCCAGAGAGTCAGTTATAGCCCCTAATTTGCAGTCATCTGCGAACTTGGTCAGCCATAGTCCTCCTGTGCTTGCCTGTATCTCTGAGAAGTATATGCTGAACAGGCAGGGTCCTAGGACTGAGCCCTGGGGAACACCACTTGCAACCGGTTTTGAGTCAGACCTAGCTCCCGCAACTCTTACCATGTGATGTTGATATATGTCTACATGTATATACACATGTATATTCATACATATGTCTGTATACACATCTGTATAGTACATCACATATATGGCCATGTGTTGATCTCTCCATATAGATATATATATATATATATATATATATATATATATATATATATATATATATATATATATATATATATATATATATATATATATATATATATATATATATATATATATATATGCACATCCTATGTGTACAGATACGCAGATTTATGTAGATATCTATAACCATATGTGCATACATGTCTATTCTGATATACCTATTACTGTCAATATATATTTAGATATCTATAAGGATATGGGGATATGTATCTCTATCTGTATATGTGTAGACATATATTGCTGTGTATATGTACATATCTGAGTGTTTATACGTATATATATATATATATATATATATATATATATATATATATATATATATATATATATATAATATATATATATATATATAATATATATATATATATATATATATATATATATATATATATATATATATATATATATATATATATATATATATATATATATATATATATATATATATATATATATATATATATATATATATATATATATATGGAGAGAGAGAGAGAGAGAACTAAACCCAAGATGGATGGTATATGGATAGGCAATTCCGTAATCCACAATTAAACGCTCCAAGTCCAACGTGAAGTAAACAAAATAACTATTTATTAAGTGAGTAAAACGTTAGCGCTATCGCGGTTGCCCGCTTCATCAGACGTTACAAAATCAATGTTGAAAAACACTCTAATATAGCATTTCAAAAAACGTCATATCCCATTACAATTAATTAATTGAAACAATACATCTCTCATCACAATTGCGCTAATCCAGCCATTCAAATCACGTCACTTCCCATTCATGCAAAACCACATTTTAAAAAAAACACATTTTAAAACTGTCCAAACACTATTAAACTAAATAATTACTTCACTAAATGTTAAAAATGTATGTTATTAACCTATTATACAATCCTAGCCAAAACTTTACATACTTTAAAACACATTAAAATAATATAACATCGAAAACCATCAATTCATAAAGTTTTCAGACCATTCCAAGCTATACGACATATATTAAATAAGTCCTGCACCATCAATCAACTCATAATGATAGAGAACCATTCTAAGCTATGCAACATACATTACGTGGATATGTTCTGCATATACTAAATAAGCTAAGTTAGGTTATACTAAAAACTACCTATTTCTACCTATATCCAATCAATAAACACGCTGACAAATATAAATCACATATATATATATGTGTGAAATACAAATAGAAGTCCTGCATATACAAACTATACGGTATATATTGCGTAAATATGTCCTACACTGTCTCATAAGATCAAAGAACCATTCTAAATTATGCGGCATACATCACATGAATTTGTCCTGCATTTACTAAAAGAGCTAGGTGAAGTAGTATTAAAAACTAACCTACTTATACCTATATCCAATAAATGAACAAACATGTTGGCAAATATAAATCACATGTGTGTATATAATGCACAAAACAAAATCCTACATGTACACACTTGTACCAAGTGAACAAATAAAATCACCAAGGCTAACCTATCTAACCTCCCTTTAATGACTAAATAATGCACCAACATATCATTACATTAATAAATGCCAGTCATACTCCTACTACTTAATGGATCTAGCTTTCAAGACTGGCTTCAGGGGTATACATTCATTAAGCCCCCTCCCACAATGTGCTGCTAGCCTCAATATCCATTCAGTTTCAGACAATTCAGTTGAATTGACTATATCACCCCCTCTCATACTACTGAACTGAACATGTAATACTTGAAACAAAAATCGATGATTGTCATGCTCTAGCATATGCTTGGCAATGGCACTACATGCATCTGATCTAGCATAACAGTAAAGATGATCTCTCACACGTTCCCGTAGGGACCTGTTAGTCTTCCCCACGTAAAATGCAAAGCAAACCTGGCAACATGCCACATATACTAAATTCCTTGTTGCACAGTCGGCCCTGCACCTAATCTCCCAGAGCTTTCCGTCATTCGGGTTCCTAAAGAACCTGGACGTATCAATTAGGCTACATTGGGCACACGATCCACATGTTCTGGTACCAAAATCAACTGTTGTCACCCCCTGCTCCTTTACAGCACATAAATCTGGAAAACATAAGTGCTGCTTAAGATTTTTCAAATTGTTGTACACATACCGTGGACAGTTGCCAACAATATTGCGTGTATCGCCATCTGTCATAAGTATGTTCCAATTATCAAACACGGCTTTCTGAACTATTCCTAGATCCATTGCATAAGGAAGAATCACAGGTAATTGTAAGGTAGAACTCGTCCCAGTATGGACGGTTCTCTCATATCTATTTGCCGAGTAGTACGGTCTCCCTCTACTCCCCCTGAGTTTCATTACTTCATTGCATACAGAATCTAAGACCTCTCGTTTGTAACCCCTTGCTAAAAAATTATACTTTAATCGTTCAATCTCAACATAGAACATTGCATCATCAGAACAGAGGCGGGACAATCTCAGGGCTTGACCCTTGATTATATTCCTATACACACCAGGCTGGTGCATACTGTCCACTGCCAGATACGTAGCTCTATAGCAGTCTTTCCTATATATACTAGTGTTGAAAGTACCAGATTCCCTATAGACCAACACATCCAAGTAGTTAATACTAACCTTGGAATGGTCCATTGTGAATCTCAAAAACCCTTCTAAGCTGTTCACATATGATACAAAAGACTCCAGATCTGCACTGGTGCCTCGCCACAGGAGAAAGAGGTCATCGACAAATCGTCTATAAAAGGCGCTTGTGGTGTACGTTTTTTGTATATATATATATATATATATATATATATATATATATATATATATATATATATATATGTACATATACATATCCATCTATGTTGGTCAATATGTATATGTGTATATATCTATATAGATATATGGATAATTATATATACATATATGTTCACCATATGTCCAGAACATGGAGCGGAGTCCTACCTCAGCCCCAGTAGTCCCAACCTTTTAGTGCAAGGAGATGTCAGGTATGAATTTCAGGTATATATGTAGACTGTTGCTACTGTAATAGGGGTTGACCTATCAGACATGTTGTGTGTGGGAGGTCACAACTGCTTATAACATGTGCACCATTGGCTACTGACAGACATCCTAAGGGCATCATAGTACAAAAAAAAAATGTAAGCTTGTTTCCTGCCTTTCCTGTTAAGTGGTATAGACTATTTGTAGGCTTCTGAGCCCCCAAGCCCTTCTGTGTTGGAGGGAAGCCTTCTAGCTTAGTTTTTTTCCCTATAACTAGCCAGTTTTCTAGTTTCAGCACTCAAATCTGTTTCTTTGAGCTCAGCACTTGTTCAGAAAAAAAAAAAAAAGTTTTCATCTGCTTTTACTGTACTTGTGTTTCTCCCTACTTTATTTTACTTTTGCATCATCTTAAAAGTACTCAGTTGTATGTATTACTGCTTGGTGTAACTCATTCTAAGCCTTTTGGTTTAAACACTTGGGCTTCGGACCAGTTGTTTTGCACTGAGAGAGTTTGTGGTCTGCACTGTAGTGGCAGAACAGGTAGCTTACATCCTAGGTTGGGAACTGCTGATTGAGGGCTCAGTGTCTGTTATTCTAAAAGTGTATTAATTCTGGTTTAAGCACTTGGGCTTTCAGGCCAGTTATTTTACATTAAGAGGGTTTGTGGTCTGCACTCTTGTGGGAGGAGAGGCTGGACTCTGCCCTTCTGAGCTGGGAATTTCTGGTTAAAGGCTTATAGTGCATGCATATCTGAACTGCTTCTTACTGAAGCTGGTGCGCCTTGTTTGCTGTGGCATAGACTGGATTCGGGCCTGCTGGATCTAGCTTTGTTTGTGTAACTTGAGCACTAATCCAGGCATTCTCTAAAGTATTCAATTGTATTTATTACTGCTTGGTAGTAACTTGATTAAAGTGTAGCTATCATTCTAAGTCTTTTGGATTAAGCACTTGGGCTTCATACCAGTTGTTTTACATTAGGAAGGTTTGTGGCATGCACTGTGGTGGCAGGACAGGCAGCTTTCATCCTTCTAAGTTGGGAACCGCTGATTGAGAGCCCAGTGTCTGCTATTCTTAACGTGTATTTGTTCTGGTTTAAGCACTTGGGCTTCAGGCCAGTTATTTTACATTAAGAAGGTTCGTGGTCTGCACTCTTGTGGGAGAAGAGGCTGGACTCTGCCCTTCTGAGCTGGGAATTTCTGGTTAAAGGTTTATAGTGCCTGAATATTTGAACTGTATCTTACTGAAATTGGTACACCTTGTTTGCTGTAGCATAGACTAGATCCAGGCCTGCTGAATCTAGCTTTGTTTATATGCTTGTTGTTTGTTTGCTTGTTATTTCCCTGGAATGCTAATTCCACCTAATATGCAGCTTCTCAGCGCTTCTGTGGATCACTAGTGATATCTGCATTGCTTACTGTACTTATTTCCTTGTTTCACTTGAAAGAAAGTTACTGTTTGCCGTTTTTGCATTTAAGTTACCTGTAACACATTGCACTTAACTTACCTGGCCCTTGCTCACTAAAGCAATTATATAAGTCAGCACTAAAAATTAAAAGCACTACATCCTCACTCCCCACTGGCCCTTGTTTTCAATTATTAAGGAATTCCCAATATTATTCTAGCATGTCCAAAGGTCAGTTGTCATTCTCCTCTCCAGTCCAGCTGGTGAATCTGGGAATCTTGAGGCAATGTTACAACTGCCTCATGTACACAGACAACCCTCTCCTCCTCCCAACAAATTCCAACACATGTGAGAGATGCAACCATATAGCCAAACTGGAGGCTAAGCTCTCTCAACTCAGTACTGGCATAACCAGTCAGGAGGAGAAGGAAACCACACTCACTACAATTCCAGTCTCACATAGACCTACCACGGCAGCAAACCAAACACATAATCACACAACAACATACTCAGAGGCTCTAAATAAAGATCTGCCTAAGCAGCAGAGACCTCCAAAGCAGACACCTAAGCAACCGCTACACCAAAACAAAACACGTGCAACACATATCTCACAAAGCCAGTGTGCCGAACAGTCACAGCCCTTAAGACTAAACAACACACCTGATACACTTGTAATAGGTGACTCTATCATCAGGCACACTGACGTCCCGCTCACCAGGCTGAACAAGGACAGGGTCACGGTGAGCAGCCTGTCGGGTGCTAGGATCTGCCACATAACACAAGCATTCAGGTCACTCGACGGCAAGTACAAATATGACTCAGTCATTGTCCATGCTGGTGTGAATGACCTGAGATGTACCTCCCTGGACTACATGAAAAGAGGCATAAAGGAGCTCTCTGAGCATGTAGCTCAAGCCGGTATGACCCTGACCTTGAGTAGCATCTTACCCTCACCAAGAATGATGCCACAATATGAAGACAAGATGATCAATTTCAACAATTGGCTTAAGTACTGGTGTCATTCAAAGGGGATCCAATGCCTGTCAGCTTGGGATGATATGCTCGACAAGCCACGATGCTTCGCTATGGACAGCTTGCACTTGTCACCCCTGGGCTTTCGGATATTGGCAAAGGCTCTTGCTACCCCCATAGTGCCTTTTTTAGGCAAGGCTCAAAAGACAAACCCACCTCCATAGGTATCACAAGGGATAAGAAACTAAGAGTAATGCTACTCAACGCCAGAAGTCTAAACCTCAAGATGCACTCGAAGCTCTCCTTAGCATGGAGAACATCAATATCTGTGCAGTAACAGAAACCTGGTTCAGGGCTCCTGAGAGCACCCCAGCACTACCAGGTTATACCTCATACCATGCTTTTCAGCCCCAAAACTTGGACCGAACCACAAAGGAGGGGAGTATCGATATTCATCAAAGATACCCACACCTCCAGGTTGGTGGCAAAGCACGAAGCATCAGAGACTATCCATGTGCAACTAACAGTGGGTAAAACTGCCTTCCAGTTTATAGCCTGCTACAGACCACCCTCCCAAACCCAGGAACCCCACTCAGCCTTTCTGAGAACACTGGAAAATATGAAGGTCTCTCCAAACACCATTATATTGGGCGACTTCAACTACCCAAACATAGACTGGGAGCATTACTCTAGCTCCAACACCCTAGCCCAAAGGTTCCTAGAGTTTATAAACTCAAATGCTATGGAACAACTTGTCACCACTCCCACAAGAGGGGAAAACATACTGGACTTGATCATCACCAACATGGGGACTCTATGCTCCAGACCAGAAGTGTATCCCTTACTGGTAAGATCAGACCATAAACTAATCTCACTGGATATTCACATCCCGACCCCACCCCCTGCCCAGAAAACCACAGTGAAAAACTTCTCTAAACCAAATTTCACACTCCTCAAAACCGAGGTGGAATCCTTCAAAGCCCCCGGGCCCATGGAAAATACGGCCCAGACCGCAGAATCCTTTATAAACGCATTCTATGAACACCTTCAGGAATGCATGGATCATGCAATCCCAAATAAAACCAAGACCCAATCCTCCAAAGGCAGACGTCCTGTCTGGTGGACCCCAGCCATAAACAAACTATACAATAGAAGGAGGAAGCTACTAAATAATAGAGTAAAATCCCGAAAAGGGAAGGCATCACTGATCAGTATTAGCAAAAAAATACGGGCACTCATAAAATTGTCTAAGGCCAGCTTCGAGAGAAAAATTGCACAGGACACTAAGGATAATCACAAGGCTTTCTTTAGTTATGTTAGGAACCTGGGTGGTAATTCCCAGATATGCTCAGAATTAGTCCAAAATGACAAAAAATACACTGAACCCACAGACATTGCCAACATCCTAGCTGATAGGTTCAGCACAAACTTCTCCCCCCTCCCCACCAAAAGGGCAAATATCTATCCCAGCAGAGTGCTGCCCCCCTGACATCTCAGATGCTCAGGTAAGAGCCGCCCTCTCCAAAGCAAAAAACACAGCATCAATGGGACCAGACGGTGTCCTGGGCTGCGTCCTACATGAACTCCAAGAAGAGCTAAACCCAAACATAAAACTATTGTTCAATCTCAGCCTTACTACAGGATATGTGCCCAAAGAGTGGTCCCTCTCCATAAAGGTGATGCCTCAATGGATCCTGGAAACTATCGCCCCATAAGCCTGACTAGCTTGGTCTGCAAAGCTATGGAAATGATCATCATGGACCTCATAAATAAAGATATTGGGGACCTACAGACACTGGATCCTACCCAGTTCGGCTTTGTTAAGGGCAGATCCTGCCTCTTAAACCTGGTTGATTTCTTTGAAATAGTCACCAAGGCCATTGATGAGGGGAAGGTGGTCCACACAGCCTACCTGGACCTCGCAAAAGCCTTCGATACAATACCCCACTCGGGCATTATAGATAAGCTCACCAGCTTAAATATAACCCCCTATGTCACTAAATGGATTGCAAACTGGCTCAAGGACAGAACCCACATGGTTAGAATTGCTGGAGCCATGTCAGACTCCAAACCAGTTACAAGTGGTGTCCCACAAGGCTCAGTCCTGGGACCTCTCTTGTTCGGTATATATTTCTCGGAGGTACAGGCCAACACGGAAGGACTGTGGCTGACCAAGTTCGCAGATGACTGCAAACTGGGAGCCATAATCGACTCTCCAGCCGACACAAGCATCCTCCAAAAGGGCCTCATAGAAACAGAAAACTGGTGCCAGAGCCATGGCCTCAAGCTAAATGCCAAAAGTGTATAGTCATCCCTTTGGCAAAACAAAGTGCCCACAAATTACCACATATGTGGTAATCCATTAAGTACAGAAGAAGTAATTAGGGACCTGGGGACCCAAGTTGATAGCAATCTCTCATTTGACAACCACGTGGCCAAAGTGGTTAGAAAAACATTTTATATAGCCCACCTAATCATGAAGGAATTCACATCTAGATCAGGGAGGTCATCGTGCCTCTTTACTCATCCCTCATCAGGCCCATAATTGAGTACAATGCCCCTTTTGGGATGTACCTTACCAGACACTTGCAGCAACTGGAAAGACCCCAAAAGTACCTCACCAAGAGGATCAAAGGGCTCAAACAGATGCCATATGCTGCCGGTTAAAGAAACTCCAGCTCTACTCAGTGGCATACCGCCTGTTCAGAGGCGATCTGTGCCTGGCGTATAAAGCCATGTCCAACCGAATTAATGGACATGCTGCACCTCAGAAAATCCAAACCCCATCGAGCTACTGGCTCGAGACTTGAACCTCAGCACTGAAATAAATAGGACATGATGGAGGGACAGATTCATAACCCAGAGGTTCCCTTCACTCTGGAATAAAATCCCAGTCCAGGTTAGGCAGAGTCCCTCATTGACTCTCTTCAAGAGGAATCTTGATGAGTGGATGGGAGATCGTAGGTTTACCCCGGGTATCACTTCTGTGTCACTGTTAGACAGAGGCACAGTATACTAACCTCGAAAAAGGGCATAGCAAAATAAATTTAAAATGTGTGGCGAAAGCCAAACACATTCTGGCTAGGCTTATAAATGTCCTAGGGCAGATAGCCTAGTATGAACCTATGAACCTATGAACCTATAAGTACCACTGCTAGCACAGTAATAATCCTGTGGACTACAGCAGAGATTTGGCCAATAAATGCAGACAGTCTGAAACACTCTGGTCAGTCCAGAGATATACACAGAACCCCTTAGTGCGCAACATGTGGACCAAGCCTGACAACGGTGGAGGTTAACACCCATGTAGATGGGTATATCACATAAATACTGGTATATATTTTCCCCCATAGGTTATGCATTCACACACCCCTGTTTGTGCTGACACATAATAACTGCTGGTACAGAGGTGACATGGTCACATACTACCCACTAGTTAGTGACATACATCTGTACAGCATCCCACTGCTTTGTCAGAAATGCATGTCTGTTATGGTGGCCCAGCAGCAGTACATCTGGCAAGTATCTAGACATAACATCACACTGGGTAAGTACACTAAGCTGCTAGGCATGTAACAAAGCACTCTGCAGGCTACAGGCAGACTGCCACAACACTGGCCTGCATTTCGTATGAGGGAATACACATGTACATGCATATATAGCAGGCTCTACAGGCATGCCACAGCACAGAGTAACAGCCACCTGTAGGAAAGTGCATAACCACAACCAATGTGAACACAGCCACAGCCACATATGATAAGCTAGCTAAATATTACAGCATATGGACTATCTGATCAACACCATCCTCACATGTGCCACTCACACACTAACCCTACATATACTGGGCCACTACAAGGTGTAGTCTGATGCCTGTCTGTGGTATGGGACATGTGCGTGTTTAGCCCTACAAACATGTAAGATGATAGGATAACATACAGTGGAGCAGCATGTAACATCAGATAGAACAGGACCAAGAACAGTGACATCTACCACAGTCTGTACACAGGCCAAGGTACATCTTCACATTACACACACTGTTGACAATCACCATAAGTACACAGACCTCAGTACTGTACACGCAACCTCAGAATGCCACGGTTATGTCCTCAAATATAACCCCTACTATACATAACATGTGTAGCAGTCTGATATCTCACTGGCTTGTTATCAGATATTTTTTGAATAAATAATGGTGTACAGAACATATGCACCTCTTACTGCATGACATATGTACAAAGGTTGACAGAGTTGTGGTTGGAGGCACAAACATAAGGCCAATATTGACATGTTGCTGTGATAACCCCATACATTTACTGTTGTAACAGGGTTTGTTGTGACATATGTCCTATGAGGGATATGAAGTTAGTAACTCTTGGCTGTCACCATGTACTGACTGCAATCCTCAGACTATGCTTCTGCAGTTCTCAGATAGGTGCTCTGTGAGTAACACAAGAAACAAAAGGCACCACACACTGCCCGGTCTGCAGATTACCCTATAGATGGGGGGGGGTCCTCAAAAACATAGCACTATCATGACAGGTATTAAAACATGTAGCCCAGCCATATCCACACACACCCTGTTAAACCGACATTACTCCAAATGTAGAATGGCAACACTTACATTCTGTAGTTATGTCAGGCACATCCCCTCATGTGTGTTGGCATGTTTCCACAGTGTATGTTGTTAGAGGTAAATCCCAAATCCAACTGTGATGCTGTTTGCCAAACACCAGATCTAGGTCCTGCTCACAGTGAATGAAAAGGCCCAACACCAACATGATGTTCCTAGATATTGGAGTGTGTTTCCTTGCAATTGGCTATGGGAATGTTACCACAGCTGTTCCATATGCAATCAGTTAGAGGAGGGCTGCAATTCATGCAGAGGCCATCAACTGATCATGAGCATCACTTACAAACGCATGCTGCTGCCTAAGCAAAGCAGGTGTAGTTCTCTATACAACCACCAGAGAGGGAGTGTGAGAGGCACACAGAGACAAAGAAAGTCAGGGAGGCGGTGGGAGAGTAAAACCAAAGCATGTTTGTATCACACACCTACCAGTACAGGGTATCAAACCCCTGACTGACTGTGCATTGCTATTGTATGTCTATGCAGTTACTGCATGCACTACATAGCTTACACGTTGAGGAGCTGTCCAAACGTATATGTGATGACGAGTGACATCTGCAACAGTGATATGGTAGTGATACGGTTGGTGTAGTACACATGCCTGTCCATATGAACAGGTGTCAGCGTCAACACAGCCACAATCTCTCAGGGGCTCACACACATTGGCACACTTGGCAGGGTCAGGAATGCACTTCCTAACTAGTTAGTTTGCTACAATACAGTACTGTGCAGGTATCACATGCACCACAGGGGTTATCCGGAGGTTATATGGGCAAAGGGTATGTGAAGATGTCTGACATCAGACAGCATGCTTTATTATGCCAATGGGGGTTGTAGTGAGTGTGAATGTGGTCAAAAGCATCATACACCACACAAACAGACACAGGGTGCCAGTACTGACATGCATGTGTGCACTGTTTCATGGGTGTAGAGCAGTTGACTGTGCCAGAAGGCTATACAAGGCTAGGTGAAGGGTATACCTTGGCATTAGGCCACATGACAATGGTCTGCAGTGTGGCTCAGGGGTTTAGTGTCTGGATTGGCCCACACAGGTGGGTATTGTATTCACCATCCAGTCACCTGGAAAACTATTGTGTGTTGCCATTGCTGTGCAGTGCTTGCCATGTATGTGTTCTTTAGTCCATGACATAGATGCTGTCTGGGATGTGCACACATCCCACATGCATGTACAGTGACATGTGGAACTGTACCTGGGGTGTCTGGCCCATGTTGTGTACACAAATTATCATCAGATGTGCCTGTCCTGGCCTAATGTGCCAGTAACAGGTAATGGACAGCAGGTTGACCTGGCACCCACATTGATAGCATGATACAGGTATTCCCTGGTTTCAGTGGAATCTGTCCATAGAGGGCATGTGTATAAGGCATGGTATGTCCTTTGTGGGTCACATTTGATGGCACCACAGGTGTTGCAGGCGTCCAGTGGGGAACATAGTGAAGGCACACTGTCTGCATGTACATGTGTATTGTACTGATGGAGAGGGTGCCATGCCCTCTGTAGTCCAATGCAATCACACCATGGTTACTATCTGTGGACAATATGCAGGGTACTTCCAACATAGCGGTTGTTGCCTAGGCAAGTGTGTTTGTGTATGAGACATGGGTTGAGTGTGTTCTCTGTGTAATACAGAGGATTACTAACTTTGTTCACCAGGCCTTGATGTCACATGTAGGGGTATGGATTGTCGCCACAGCCTCTTGACTATTTCACATCTGTTATCCTTGTAAGGTGGACATTGTGACATATAGCATGTAAGAAATTTGCAAAACCTGCTTCACAATGAGTCTAGTTGTTACACAATCAAAGCCACCTCCACACGGGATACGAATGAAAAACACAGAGACACACACTGGCCATGTCTGGGATTAGAACACCTACCTAGTTAGTTTATTACACTGCAGTATTATGCAGTTATAGGATGCACCACAGAGATTACTGGAGTACTCCTTCCCTAAGGTGTATTTCACTGGGTATGACATTAGCAGGTTTGCCAAAAAAGGTCATTGGATGTTGTAGTGACTGTGAATAGCCTCAAAAGCATTGCACCTTTTACAGACAAGGACACACACACAAACATCCACACTTGCCATGTGTGGGAATAGAACCCCTACCAAAGTACTATATCACACTACAGACTTACGCTGTTATAGGATGCACCACAGGGATTACTGGGCTACTTCTTTCCCAAAGGTGTATTACACAGTGAATGACATCAGCAGGCTTGCCAAAGTAGGGCATTTGAATTGTAGTGAGTGTGACTAGCCAAAAAAACATTGCTCCATACACAGACAAAGAAACACACAAACATCCAAACTTGCCATGTGGGGGAATAGAACCCCTACCAAACTATTATATCACACTACAGCATTACACTGTTATAGGATGCACCACATATATTACTGGGGTATGTCTTTCCCAAAGGTGTATTTCACAGTGAATGACACCAGCAGGCTTGCCAAAGTAGGGCATTTGAATTGTAGTGATTGTGACTAGCTTAAAAAGCATTGCCCTCTGCACAAACAGAGACACACACACACAAACCATGTCTGGGACTAAAGCACCTAAAAAACTAGTTTATCACACTACAGCATTACGCAGTGATAGGACACGCCACGGAGATTACTGGGATATTTGTTTCCCAAAGGTGTATTTCACAGTGAATGACATCAGCAGCCTTGCCAAAGTAGGGAATTTGATTTGTAGTGAGTCTGACTAGCCTAAAAAGCATTGCTCCCTACACAAACAAAGAAACACACATACAAACATCCACACATGCCATGTGTGGGAATACAATCACTACCAAAGTACTATATCACACTACAGCATTATGCAGTTATAGGATGCACCACTGAGAATACTGGGCTACTCCTTTCATAAAGGTGTATTTCACAGTGAATGACATCAGCAGCCTTGCCAAAGTAGGGCATTTGAATTGTAGTGAGTGGGACTAGCCTAAAAAGCATTGCCCCCTATACAAACAGAGACACACACAGTTGCCATGTCTGGGATTAGAACTCCTACCTATCTAGTTTGGCACACTACAGCATTACGCAGTTATAGGATATGCCACAGAGAATACTGGACTACATCATTCTCAAAGGTGTATTTCACAGTGAATGACATCAGCCGGCTTGCCAAAGTAGGGCATTTGAATTGCATTAAGTGTGACTAGTCTAAAAAGCATTGCCCCCTACACAAACAGAGTCACACACACACACACACACACACACACACACACACACACACACACACACACACACACACACACACACACACACACACACACACACACAATTGCCATGTTTGAGATTAGAACACCTACATAACTAGCTTATCACACTACAACATTACGCAGTTATAGGACACACCACAGAGATTACTGGGCTATGCCTTTCCCAAAGGTGTATTTCACAGTGAATGACATCAGCAGCCCTGCCAAAGTAGGCCATTTGAATTGTAGTGAGTGTGACTAGCCTAAAAAGCATTGCTCCCTACACACACACGCACAAACACACACACAGTTGCCATGTCTGGGATTAGAACTCCTACCAAGCTAGTTTATTACACTACAGCATTACACAGTTTTGGGATGTGCAACAGAGATTACTGGGCTACTCTATTCCCAACGGTGTATTTAAAAGTGGATGACAACAGCAGGCTTCTCAAAGTAGGGCTACGGGGAGGGCAGTGTGTGTGCATGGCACATAACCCATTCATCTAGAGGTTGACACACCACATGCAGGCACACGCAGATTTATATTCCACAGATATGTGTATACAACTGCTAGATGACTACTGCCTTGTACATTCATGTTGAACAGCTAGCACTTGCACCACAGAGTCTGTCCTGCTAATGGATACCAGTGGCTAATTTCTACAGTGAGTGACATTTACACATTGTGTAGTTGTAGACATTTGGCTGTGGGATGGGTGGGACAAGCCTCATGATGGAAGGCTCTTTGTCACTGCCAATCTCTTCCACACATATATATATGTCTACTTTTGGCATATTATAGTGTGTTGTCCTTGGATATATGTCTGTATTCCTATCCAATGTGTGTGCAAAGCATGACTGGTGCATTCTGAGGACTGTATGCACTAACATCTGCAACTGTCAGATATATATGGTCCACTATTGTTTGCAGACATGGGCTTCCTTTGTTTAAGTGTGTGAGCATGCCCAGCATGACCTTTCAGTATGTTGTTGTCTGGCATTGCCTTCATTTCCCTAAGTGTGTGAGCATGCCCAGTATGCATTTCTGTATTGAATGTGTGGATCCATTCCAGGTAGTTTGTACTCCAGTGCAGACCTTTGTGTTCTACACCTACAGGTAGAAAACTGTTTCTGCAGGATATCTGTAGATCAGTTGGCAATATGGGTCAAACTCTCCAAGGGATAGAGTGTACTGTAGGTGATTGTGCTGCTTCTGGTACATGGTACTGGTGTTAGCAGAGATATTCAGACATGTGTACTGTTATACACTGTGATGTTTTATATCCTCAAGTACTGTCAGGTGGACATTTTTGCTCACAGTGATGTCCTGGGGAATAAGAGTGAATGCAGCTGTGTCCAGTATTGTGGGAAAACACCTACATATTCATGGAGAGTTATGCCATTCAGGAGGGGAACTGCAGACACTTGCTGCTGGGTCTGTGTATCCCGTTCAGCACCTTGGTACAGTGCTGGCAGGGGATCCCATACTTGTACATCCATCAGCATGACAGAATGGCTTTATCTTGCTGTGGCAATACCTCACAGCTGTACAGATTCACACAGATTACCCAGAGGCAGGGGTCATAAGTCAGGACGTTACCCCTATTGTGGTGTACAGGCAGGTTTGTAGCCACCCATGTATGTGTTTGCAGGCAGGGATAGTATGTGCACATGGCTGTGTGTCGGGCCTTGCACATTCCATGCTGCCCATGCTCCCACCCCCCCCTCTATTATTCTATCCTCTTCCATACATTATGCATACATTCTCTGATACTTTCACCAAGGTTATCACCTCATCACAGCTGTGTTTTGGTGTTGGTCCACAGTTCATGAAGTGGGACATGGTGGACATGTTACTGTGGTTTGTCCACATGGCCTTGCATATGGCTTATGTGGAGTGTGCTATGTTGTTATTTGGGTGTCCATGACATAACATGCATTGGTAGTACCTGTAAGACACAGGCCTTTGGCAGAGGCCTGTGTGCCATTTAGTGGTGATGCAGCCCAGCTGTGGCAGGCTATTGCATTCTTTCAATCCTACAGTCTCAGACCACCATACAGTATATTCCCCTGAGGTGACAGGGTAGGAGTGCTAGGTGTTCATGCCAATGCTTTCTGTCAGTAATAATCAGGTGGTGTGGATGCTGGCAGGGTGCTACTTACAGCTAGGGACACATCTGCATGGGATACCTGCACTGCATGCTGCATTCTTTCATTATTGCCATACACAGGCTGGGGTCCTATTGTACCCATTCTCAACAGCCGGGATAAGACCAGAGAGGTACCTGTGGTTGGTGTTTGGGTGAGCTGGGTGCATGTGTGCTATGGACACTACTTGCATCTGACTCACAGATATGCATGAGGCATTCCAGTTATGCTGGTTTGTGTAGGTACGTCAGGTGTTTCCCAATACATTAGTCCTATCACCTTTCTGATCTGCAAGTGTTCAGCCAGATGACACCAGTATTCCCTACTACAGGCCTAGATAATGTGATGCATACCTGTATGTACAATTTCAAGGGTGTGTCCATTTCATGGTTGCACATTATATACTGCATGTCTGGGGTACTTTTTCCTGTGTACTGCTTGTATATCTAGCCCAACAGCCATGCCATGTCCATCTTTCAGATGGTGACACATATTACCACCATACATTTACAATAGCTTCCTGCTAGCATGTGTTATCCTGGGGGAGGGGAATTGCCTTTGGCATGGCAGTTGTGAGGACTTGGCTCTGTCATTGGCAGTAGTGGGCAATGACCACTATGTCAAACCTCAACATGCCTACATACTGACCACTCTCACACAATATGAAACACACACCAACCTAAAACACACATACCTGCATATTGTACAAATGCTACAATCTATCCTGCTACCTTGGCCACCTCTGGGCATCTGTGCTTCACTGTTATTATACCTGCACATATATGTTACTACATGTCTACATCAGATTGGGGGGGTCACATCAGACCATTTCTACTTTTCCACATAGGATTTGGGGGGGCACACCTGACTGTTACTACATGTCTACATAGGATTTGGGGGGGCACACCTGACTGTTTCTACATTGCTGCACATGATTGTGGGGGCACACCTGACTGTCACTACATTTCTACATAGGATTGGGGGGGCACACCTCACTGTTACTAAATGTCTACATAGGATTTGGGGGGCACACCTGACTGTTTCTACATTGCTACACAGGATTGGGGGGCACACCTGACACTTGTACAAATTTGCTATGCCAATACTGGAATGTCAGGTACTCCATTTCATTCTGTTTTCTAACCTATCATGCTGACTAGAGGCATATCAGTGTACTACAGGTCTTAGGTTTGATTGGCCTACATATTAGTTTCTGACTTCCTACCCATCAAAACTAATATTCCACTGCCTGACCTGATGTAGCCTGTCTGTGTAGACCTGGGGGGAGGTTACCCATAGGCATCATTTAGAGGCCTTAGCACAGCCTTTGTTTGTGTTTGTCTACACCTGTTCTGCTGGCTGAGACTGTTGTTGGGTATGTGAACCTCCCTGACAGGCATGTGTGTGTCATATGGACACACATGTGGCCCAGAAAATTTCCTGCAGTGGGTTTTGTCATCATGTATAGTACTGGCTATTATGGTGACACCAGTATTTGTTACAGTTATCATGCTGCCACTATAGGTGTCTACTATCTGCTGGCATCTCATTCAACCCCCCAATTTCCTTGCATGCTCACATCAATTCCATAGATACAGGTAACAACACATACTACTCCATTCGGCAACTGGTAAGGAGAGTGACTTACCTTGTGGGTGTGCCAGTATTGAGGATGGTGCTGGCGGGCTGCCTATGTCAGATGCACATAGTACACTCTCTACACATGGTTGAGCACAGGTAGTGTCATGTTTGGCATCCCTTTTACTGTATGTGCGAGTCAGAGAGCGGTGCCATTCCCTGGGTCCCTCCTGTGTCAGTTTATGTGCTATGCATTGCCTCTTTGCCAAGGCCAGGGCATATTGGGCATGCCTCCTTCTGCCTACTGGGGCAGGGTCAGGTTGTTCCTCCTCTGAGTCACTCTGTGCTTGTGCAGGCCTTGGCAATGGTGGGGGGCTGTGTGGCCCTGCCCCGTGCTGTTCCTGCTGCAGCTGTTTCCACAGGATCATATTGTGTAGCATGGCACATATGATGACAATTTGAGTACATGTAGCTGGTGAGTACTGCAAGGCTCCACTGGATGTGTCTAGGCACTGGAACCATGACTTGAGCATCCCAGACACATGCTCTATTACAATTCTGGTCTGTGCGTGTACGTCATTATGGAGTTCTTGTTTAGGTGTGTGTGCATTTCTGATGGGTGTCATCAGCCATGGCTCCAGTGTGTAACCAGCATCCCCACTAGGTGACCGTAAGGGATGTCCACACTGGCAAATCTCTGGTACAGCTGTGTCAGATGTCAGATGTGGGAATCGTGATAGCTTCCAGGGCAGCAAGCACACGCATTCATTATAATGCACTGGACATCGCACATAACCTGGAAGCTGATAGAGGGGAAGCCCTTGCGGTTGATGTAGACCCTACTCTGATCACTGGGTGGTGCTTTGATGTGTATGTGCATGCAGTCTATAGCACCCAGTACCTCAGGGTATTCTGCTATTTGGTGGAAGAGACACATATTGCTGGCCAATTCGTCACATATATACGTGCTCACTGGGATGTGCTGATATGGCATCCAAGAACCGGTGGAGTACCCTGGATGCTATTGCCTGTGATATCCCCATGATATCCCCAGTTGGCCTTTAGAAGGTACCTGTAGCTAGTATACTTAGGCCTACACATACCTTGGTATCCACTGGGATAGGTTCCCCTCTGTTAGTTGTGTGCGAGGCATGACCAGCACAGCTCAACAATTTGCTGTAGGAGGTCCCTATCCACCCTATAGCCCTCCACTATCTCCAGCTCATGTAGCCCACAGTAGGTTACCCTGTGTCTGTACACTCTTCTACATCTCCTCACTGTGGGTTGGTCAACAGCATTCTCATCCTCACCACCCACAGCCTTTTCCACATGTTGTTGTATGATAGCTATTACAGCCCCTATCGTTTTGTTGGTTTTGTTTGTTAAAATACCCCCGCTTGTATACACTGGTGGTGTAGTGTATGTGGGAAAACCAGAGGGAAAGGTGTTTGCATAGTTTATAGTAGTGTTCTGGGCTGGGCTGCAGCCTGTGTAATTGGCTGATTCTGATACATTTCACCTGCCAGCTATGCTAGTTCTCCTTGATTACCTTCCTACTACTGTTTTCCCTTCCCATTGCCTTCCTGTTTAAGCCCAGGGGCACACTATGCAAACACAGTACTCAAATGTGCACAGAGCTGCTATTTCCTGGTTTACTTTTTTTTTCTTTAAAACCCGGTGCTTGCCACCTGCTTAGGCAATGAAAAGACTGCTAGGCAGCCTCAAGCACATACCCTTGCTTAGCTCTGCTAAGCTAAGGGCAAACCCAAGCCACAGGGCTCCAATCCGCTTCCAGTATGCCTGATACCCCCTCTATGATGTCAGCTAACTCCTAGGCTTGCACCAAGCTATTCCTGCTCTTACACTGTTGGGTGCTGACTAGCATGCAGGGGAGATCTGGGATTCAGTATCATTCCCCTTATTTGCATAGGATTGCCTGCTGATGCATAGTTACAGGACCCACACTGAGCCTCCCCTCTTAGCAACCACTATTCACTGGCCATGTTGTCTTCTGCCTGCCATTGAGTATAATGGCAAAATAGTGATTTTGGTTAGAATGCTTATTTTAGGTTTCTTTTTTTATTTTTCACCTGATCCCGTATGCGTGCCTGCTGCCCTATGCTTAAACAGCCGAGATCGGCTAAAAAAAATAAAAGTTTGATTTTATTATTTTTGCAAATGTTTTCCATGCCAATGGCCTTATATTTGGCCAATACCATGCTTTCTACATAATATCCACCATTTATTTGGAGCCGACATGGCTCCGTTTTGTAGTTTGCAGAAATGTACTCAGTTACTGGCCAAGTACATTTCTGTAAATTACACTAGTCCTGCACGGCCGGCTTCCAGCTTCCTGGATCACAAATTCACCTCATTTGCATGGATATCACCTGCAAATGGGGTAATTTGCATACAGGGGCTGAGTCCATGCAGGAATAGTGCAGGAGCGCTTGTGCATGTCCCGACAGCTTATTCCTGGATCGCATGGCAGACATATTGCCTGCTAGAGCTCCTGCACTAGTCCTGCACACTGTGCAGAGCTTGCTGAATCCAGGGGTAAGTGTGCACTAAGTGTACACAATATGTATTCAAGAAAATTCTTATTACATTTTTTGTGCTTTCTAGTCACTCAGATCGCTTACACTAAGTGTACACATAGTCTACACTTTGTGGTAACCTTGATGAATCCTTGTCAATATTAAAAACTGCAAGCATTTTGGTAGGAAAACTAAAATTAGGAAGAAGAAGGTGTGACTTATGTCTGTGTTGTTTGTTCACTCAGAACAGTGTACACTTGATGTAAACTTAGTGTAGAAGTTATTGAATCCCAGGGTTAGTTTGTATGTCTAATGCTATTTTAAGTTTGACTTGAATATATTCAAGTTTGACTTGAATATATTCCTTACATGTTTGTTTATCTAACCAATTATTTTCCAGACTGTACCTAGCAGTCAAATAATCACCTAAGTGTATTTTATTCTTGTTCAGAAATTGATTCCATTAAATTAAAATACTATTCTTTAAATCAAACATTTTCCTTGTATTAAAAGATATTAAGCATCCATTTGTGAAAACTGTAGGAAATAATATTATTAGTAGATATTTGATTAGATAATTCAAATTCATAAATCTCTTGAATATTAACAGAATTGATTTATGAAAGGATAGAGAGTAAACTTATATTTTTCATTTAAGTTTTTTAAAGCCCAAAAAAGGTATTGATGTCAAAATTTGTATCAGTTTCTATTACAGATTTGTTATTATCTATTAGTATACTTTCATGTATTGTTTTCCAACAGGAAGCACAAGACAGGTTAAGCCACTGGAGTATTACTTTAATAATTACAGATTTAGAATATAAGTCAATATTGAGGAAACCAATGCCTTCCTCCTCCCAACTTTTGATGTGCCAGTCTATGGAGATTGTTGCTCTTTTGGGATACCATAAGAACTTTAGTAAACTAGAGTTTATTTTTTTTAAACTTTTTTAGAAGGAGGAAGAATTAATGACCGACTAAAGAATAAGATTTTTGGTAAGATTATCATTTTGATCAACGTACATCTATACTCAAATGTGAAAAATAATTTATTCCAGTTGTCTGTTAATTTGGATATTGTATCAATTAAGTTTTGGTAGTTAACTATTATTAGTCTCAATAAGTATTTTAATTGTAAATTGTCCCATGTAAATTTTTGTAAGAGCTAAACTTAATATTTATCTCTTTGTTTACAATCAAAGTTTTTTTTGTTGTGATTAAATTTCAGATGTGAAGTCTTTTCAAAATAGTCTATAGAGCTAACTATATGATTCAACGTGAGTTCACTATTACCACTAGTGAGCAGAATGTCATCAGCGAAAAGTTGAAGTTTAGAAGATAATTTTACATTTATTTTAAAACCTTTAATGATTATGTTAGATATTATGTAGTTAGCAAATGGTTTTATAAGAAGTACAAATAGCAAAGGGGATAAAGGCCATCCCTGTTTGGTACCTTTTAAAATATCAAAGGGGCTAGATATAAAGGAGCCTTTTTGACAAAAGAAATTGAGTTATCATAAAGCTTTTTAATTAACTTTATGAAATCAGTGGAAAAGTTATATTCATTTAGTACTCCAAACAAGAATGGCCAATTCACAGAGTCAAAAGTTTTATCCATATCTAAGCTTATTATGGATATTTTTTTATTATTTTTTGCCATATCAATCAAAGAAAAGAGTCTTATGATATTATCTTGAACTTTCCTATTAACTATAAACCCAGTCTGATCTTCATTTACTAAACCAATGATCATTTGATTTAATCTTTTTGCTAATATAGACATGAAAATCTTGTAATCTACATTTAAAAGTGATATAGGTCAATAAGAAGAACATGGACCAGGGTCCTTATCTGATTTTAAAATGGGTGTAATAATACAATATCTCAATGACAGGCTAATATTAGATGTACTCTTAACTTCTTCAAAAGCATTTAATAATTTTTTTAAAAATATTATCAGGTAAAAGGTTATATAGCAGAGGAATTATCCCATCCATACCTGGTGCTTTATTAGTTTTAAGATTTTTAATTTGGTCTTTTAATTCCTTAAAGGAAACAACTTATTAATCTTGCTTTTCTGTTCTTTTGATAGTTTATTACATATGTTTTCTTTTAAAAAACTATCCAATAAGTTGCTGTTACTCAGGTTTGACTTTGTCTTATTAATTCTTCATAATATTTGCTAAAACATTTTAATATATCTAAAAACAAAACAAAAGCAGTCCTGAATAAAGTTGCTCTTAAGAACAGCAATGTAAATCCAAAAAGTAACAAAAGAGGCAACACCACAGCAAAACCACAGCTCGTTGTAGAAATTTAATATAGACAAACTGCAAATAGTAAGCACTTTCACATTTCAAAGAACGTTTCATCAGACTTTAATACAGCAGTCATCTTCCATCTGAATTAAATAGTGTCATTACCAATACAGCCTCCAATCACATTCTAAAAATAATCATCAGCCATAAACATTTATCCTTTAGAGTATAGTGTTATAATATCTTAGTATTTTTTAACTGTTTTAGTACCAATCTCAGGGATCCAGTAGGTATTTATAAGGGTATAGTATTTTTTATCAGTTTCTATTACCACCAGTCCTAGCGTACCATTGTTATCAGCATTGGAATCCACTATTTTAGTCAGACATGACATGTTTTTGCCAGAGAATAAAAACACCTCTTCTTTTTAAATGAAACTGAGAGCTGATTAAAACTGAATAAGCTTTTAACAACAATCTACTTAAATCTTTAGTCAATAAATGGGTTTCCTATAGAAAAACTATGTTTGCTTTATGTACAGTTAAATGCTTATTTAAGCTATCCTTCTTTAAAGGGTTATTTAACCCATTTATATTTAATGAAAAGCATTTATATGCCAGCATCTATTGGAACAATAGGTATAGAAACTACTGTGCTATGAAATGACTTAGTACATTAAAGATTACTCTAAGAAAAGAAAAACCTGTTATGGAAAAACACAATAAGGATGATGTGAAAAATTCAGAATTAAAAGCATGTTTAACCTCCAACATGGAATAAAGCATTCCAGGCTTGATGAAAAGTTCATACAATCTGCTTGCTAACAAAACCATAACACAACCAATCACAGTGTTGCTACTATGTCTACTTACATAAACAGAAATGTTCTAAATAAATGTTTTCCACTTTTTAAGATGTTAAATTACCAGAAAACAAACCAAAAACTGGACAAGATTAATATATAATAAGACTTATTAAATAGAAAAACTTTAAATAACTAATCATTTATAATAATTAGCATAAATTATACATAACATTTATTTATATATTAACTATCATATTGAAGATATGCTCAGACCATTCTTAATACTTGAAACATTTATATGAATTAAGAAACTCTGTGTTATGAGTAAATAATGTTAGCCTGTAATTTAACAAGAATAACACTCAGGTCCTATATGTACAACATCGTATAACAAATAGATTACCTGCACTTATTACACTTTATAAAAATGTTATGAACCAGCACCTATATTAACATTTTGCCTATGTGAATTACTTACATTTTTCATCATAGTCACTACAAAAACCACATAAGTGAATACACATTCCCATCTAACCTCTCACATAGACTAGAAACTTGTGAAAACAGCCTGCATAGATTTTGGCTATTTACACTCATATTCATTATCTAACAAGGCTGAATTATAAAGCCAACTGTTAATGTTTGTATTTTATGCAGAACTATACGTTATCTTAATGAAATTGTATGTGTTTTTCAACTTATGTTATTCCACTATTCCCTATATAAAACACATATCTGAATCTTCTGACTAATAAAGTGGTGCTAACACATTATCTACTCTGAACAAATGCTTCAACTAGTAATAATACTCATTACAAATTTCAGAATTCAAAAAATCAGTGTACCAGCTACAGAGGGAATAGGACACTCAGTAGTAATGTTGAAAACATTTAACATAAATTTCCACTCAACTATTAAGTTTACATTTGTATCATATTTGAGGTTTAATGAGAGCACCTCTAAGAGTCCCACATCAAATATGTACTATTTGTGCATCATTTGGGTCTATATCAGATTGTCAAACGCTGACAACTTTGAAGCTTCAAACTCTGAACTTGAAAGTTCAAAGTCTAAAAACTTTGAATGTCAAAATAAAACCACTCAGCCCCCCCCAAAAGAAACGCTCTATGCAGGGGGGCAAGCCCCTTGCACCCCCAACCCCCTGCTACTTAAATATAACAACTCTGAGATTGCACTACAGTGCAGTAAAGGGAAATCTTCCCTTCTCACACTCTATGGTTACCTCCATTATACGTTTCAACTTTTTTATACTTCGAACTTTCAAGTTCGAAGTTTAGTGCTTTGAACGTGTCAGCATTCGACATTATGATATAGACCCCATCATTTCACTTGCTTCACCTTCAATAATTAAACAGATGTTCCAAGTGTATGTAGCTAAAATAAGCCATTCAAAAGTCGAATGAATTACTACTATATTTAATTGCACTACTTACAGTTTGTTTTTAATACTGGGAAATATCATTTTAAAAGCTACAGCATTTAAAAGTCCATTTTAGCAATCCTTTTCCCTGTTCTGTAAGCTTCCTGCTTCTGAGGGGTTAGAGGTCATGTTGCACCTCCTCTCTGACTTATAAACTTTCAGGAAGGATTCAAAGTGAATCAGAGACACACAGAAGCTTGAGGCAAGTTGAAAACATTCTCTAAGCTCTTCCGAGGTAATTTGATATCGATAGGAAAATAGACTGAAAAGAAAGTCTTTATAAACAGAATTCTCGTGGACACATTCTGCAAGCCACATTTTAAATGAAAAAAACTTTTTTCATATCAAATAAGCAGGGGAAAGTTATACAACCATCCTAAAAGAAAAGAGGATTAATAACACATCTGTGCACACATTTTAACTAGGACCCCCACTGTCAGTAAGACAGTCCCCGGATTTACTATTCTTCCCTGCAGGACTAGCTTAGTTCTGCATGGAAGTGGCCATTTACGAGCAGGACGGCAACGCACCATGCATATTAATGAAGGCATGCTGCCTGAGCTCCTAATCTTACACAGAGCACGTAAGAGTGCATAGGGCGTGTCTGAGAGCAGAGTTCTCAGAATATACATGCCACCACAATGAAGCACAGCAGAAAGGCTAAAGAAATGAGTGAGACCACTCTTAGGTGTCTGCAGATCCCCGGCAACATTCCTCCATGTGTACAACAGCAAGTAAATACAAATAAAATGAACAAACCCTTTTTTTTATTAAAAATCCAATTAAAGCTAACAATAAGTGTGCGGGTGTGCCCATTGCTTATCTACGGTTAATGCAGCTTAAATGTCTAAAGAGGATAACAAGGAATATATATGCAAATTAAGCAGTATAGCAATAGTGTGTGAGCAGGCATTCCCAGTTCGAGTCCCACTGCAACACATTCCATTTTCCATGGCAAATCATGTTATGACCAATATTTTTGTTGCATAACCCACTAAATAACATATATTTGTGAACTGGAGTACTGCATTAAATGCACATATGAGGTGTTAGTGTCACAATGTTGCAAAGCCCCCAGATAAGCACATTTGCCCCATACAATATATGTACGTAGAAATCATGGATGCAAATGGAAGGTAAAATGTGTAATGAATGACAACTTCATACACCTTCCAAATCCCCCACCGTTCCAAGAACCATGAGATGTAACTGTCCAAATCAGTGTAATTGTAAGTGGGAGTAAGAACTAGTAAGCAAGTGTAAGCACCAATAAGCAGTAGTAAGCATATTTCAGCACTAATAAGTGAGTTTAAGCCCATTTGGGTGGGGGTAAGCAATGCACACACAAGTTAAGCAATTCTGAAGCTAACTCTCTGTAGGCATATGTAACTGGAGGTCAGCATTGCTTACCCTCACGCAAACCCACGCAAACCTGCTTACAACTGCTCAAAAGTGCCTTAATCACTCTGTATCCAATGGCCCTTGTTCTGCCCAGCAACAAAATAAACAGCCTTGCAGGTCTTAAACCCAGGACCCTATACACTATAGTCACAGTAGTTAACCACCAAGCCTTTACAGCAGTACAGAAGAATGAGGTATCACCAAACAAGTCCTCACTATAGTAAAATCAAACTGAACCTGTGAAAGGAATCAGTATACAGTCATATGTTCCATAAGGGTTCCTATTAGAATGACAAAAATGCATT